>NC_041401.2:86735732-86833232 GCF_900747795.2 Erpetoichthys calabaricus
TTTAATATTGTTTTAATATTATTTATTGGTGCCATAATCAGTAATCAATGCTGCCTATAAATACAGTGATCCCTCGCTATATCGCGCTTCGCCTTTCGCGGCTTCACTCTATCGCGGATTTTATATGTAAGCATATTTAAATATATATCGCGGATTTTTTGCTGGTTCGCGGATTTCTGAGGACAATGGGTCTTTTAATTTCTGGTACATGCTTCCTCAGTTGGTTTGCCCAGTTGATTTCATACAAGGGACGTTATTGGCAGATGGCTGAGAAGCTACCCAACTTACTTTTCTCTGTGTCTCTTGCGCTGACTTTCTCTGATCCTGACGTAGGGGGTGTGAGCAGGGGGGCTGTTCGCACACCTAGACGATACGGACGCTCGTCTAAAAATGCTGAAAGATTATCTTCACGTTGCTACCTTCTGTGTGCAGCTGCTTAGTGAAGCGACATGCTGCACGGAGCTTCATATACTTAAAAGCTCAAAGGGCACGTATTGATTTTTCACTCTTTGTTTTTATTTATCTGTCTCTCTCTCTCTCTCTCTCTATCTCTCTCTCTATCTCTCTCTCTCTCTCTCTGCTCCTAACGGAGGGGGTGTGAGCTGCCGCCTTCAACAGCTTTGTGCCGCGGTAGCATACTTAAGCCAAACAGCCCTATTGATTTGTTTGCTTTGCTCTCTGTTTCTGACAGCCTGTGCTCCTGACACGCACTCCTTTGAAGATGAAGATATGTTTGCATTCTTTTAATTGTGAGACAGAACTGTCATCTCTGTCTTGTCATGGAGCACAGTTTAAACTTTTGAAAAAGAGACAAATGTTTGTTTGCAGTGTTTGAATAACGTTCCTGTCTCTCTACAACCTCCTGTGTTTCTGCGCAAATCTGTGACCCAAGCATGACAATATAAAAATAACCATATAAACATATGGTTTCTACTTCGCGGGTGGCTCTGGAACGCAACCCCCGCGATGGAGGAGGGATTACTGTACAAAGTTTCTAGGGGAAACCCTGCAGGTACTTTTCATTTTAAAATTAAGTGAATTTTAAAGATTAAAGAATTTTAAGGAGGAAATGTTGAACCACAATCATTATATACAACAACACTATACTGCCTCTAGTTAATTTACAAAACATTAATGCCTTCCATCCATTTCATGTACTGTCCGCTCTCTTAAATAGAAACAGCTGTCTTTGTAGTTTGTCTTTTTTTGTGGCCATTATTTAATGGCTGTGTATCAGTTAAAAGATAAAGTGCATTACTGGTCATTTGACTTTCATTTTGAGTTTGCATTTTTTATTTATCTATTGAATAAGCAACTAATTACAATAAAGAATATTCAACTTATACCACATTAATTTTGCTTTACTATTTTTTTAAAACAAGGTCCTGGTGATCTTTGAATTCATTGAATCCAATACAATTTAATCATTAGTATTCAAAACAATGCCGTTGATGCATCACATGGATTTTTCATTTATTTGGCACAAAAATAGTAAAAATACTCCCCATTACACCATCTCCCTTCTTGTAACCAGTTAATCTAACTTACATGAGTTATAAGGAAAGGGAAGAGAGAATGACATAGGGGAAGGGACTGCAGCGCTAGTCAGAAATGTAAAAATTAAAGTAACGGATGTAGCGCAAGACTGACAATTTTCGGTGTGCTATGAAGGGCAAGTAAATAGGGTGGGGGTATATATAGTGCATTGACAGTATTATATACTAAAAGCAGTTTCAGTGACTATGGACTGTTGGTAACTGTTTTATGGCATGTTTGTTATTACGCCATACATCTAGTTCAAATCTGTAGCTGAGGTGAAAAAAAGATTTTGCATTTAGTTTAATGTGCCTCAGTGAGGAAGAATTGCTTTGCATAACATTATTTTAAAGTGGTTTGATAAATTTCAACCAACTGGCAGTGTAAACAACATTTTGCTGTACCACTGGGAACTATAACAACTGCAGAAAATTTCCCAAAGGTTGAGACAAGATGTAGAAAATTCTGAACTCGTCCATCAGTAGCACTAAAGATTTTAAACTGGACCGTTCACTGAATTATTTGTCAAGATTAATCCTATCATCATATAAAATACAAACAATGCACACATTTTTTAGAATTTAGCTACTTTTCTAAATCAATTTATTGAATTGGCAAATGTATCGATTAATTGTTTTTAAGTACTTCATTCCTCATCCACTGCCATGAATCAAGTGACTGGGTTAAGTGATCATTCAGACAGTCCTTTCAAAAATCAACATGTACTGATGTTGCTTCTGTTATATAATAAATTATTTTTCTCAGCTTTACTGAACATTAAACTAATTATTTATTCTGGCAGTAATATACCTCAATAATCTATCCCTTGTTTTGAAAGATAATTATTGTTTTATTAAAAATATATCTGCTCTCCACTTTTCTCTTTTTTGGCCAGTTATTTGTCTTTGAATGGCTCTTCTATCATTATGATAATGATCCGCTTCCCGGGTTTCAGTAAGGTAAGATTTTCTTATTTGTGTTCTCAGATTATAAAGTTTTCTGAACCTCTGCCATATGCAAAATGGTAAGTCAGGAACCTGTTATGAACAATGGAAGCTAAATATGGGTTACCTGACCACAAATTCAGTACTTCCTATGTTGGTGAAATTTTACATAAAAGATAACCTCTACATATCATACAGTTACAGGTGAGAAAAAAAACATATATGTAAATATTTAATTTGAAACCACTACAACTGATGTAAATAATAAAACAATATGTATAATATGCATATATACATGCATGATGTTATGTGATTATCATGGTAATGAATCAAGAGCTTTGTCTTTAATAATATACAAAAAGTTAAACAGAAAGATTGCCATGTTTGCTGTCTGCCAGACACAGATGATAACAGACACAACTATTCATGAAATTATTACATTTTGGAGGGGAAAAATTGTTTCCTAATATCTCATATTACTGCAACGGACTATACTAGGTTTTGAACTATATATACAATGTCTGCATGGTGCCGATCTTCAATCCTCAAAGTGCTTTAAAGGCATATCAAGAAATATCGAACATCACATTTTGGGCCAAAATAATCAAAATAACATTTAAATATCTATCGCCCAGTGCTAACCGCAACTAAAATGAAAATAAGGATATGAGCTTTTAGTGTAGACTTTCAGCATTAAATCGAGAGTATTTACATAGAAAAAAAAAACAGTGGATATTATAGGAATCGCAGCATTTCTTACAGTGCCCAGTCCCCTATTTTAAATACATAAAAGAACCAGGACAACTTGCTGCGTAGCTGGTGTGTGTTATTGCATCATCAAATTATGCATAATTATCATTCTAAAGGGTCTTTTAACCATGGCAAGTTATTTTCATTTGGAACCTATTGCTGTTGTCAATCAATGTAAGTACTGAAGAATGCCAGCAGAGGAGACCATTATGAGGATGAAAAAAAAATCAGCAAAAACCATTAGACACACACCAAAGAACTTAGTTTTCCAAATCAACTTTTATCATTCAAGTCATTTAGTGTGTAGAATTTAAGCTTTCTCTGTATCTTCATAAGAGGTTTACTTGTTTACCACCAACTGCCAAAACAGTGCATGTTAAATTGACAAATAGTTTAAAACTGGCCTGTGATGTGCATGACACTGTGCCCTGCAATGGTCAAAAAAATAGAAGGACAAATTACATGCACTAAATACGACCAGGACACTAAAATTCCACACAACAAATGCTGATACGAATAATAAATATCCATTTTTGGTGTTTTTTTTATTTACAGTATACTTCATGCATTAATCAAACCTTTTACTTCAGAATTAAGCAGGACTATCTGCTTTGCACATACAGTATTTCCTCCTTTGTCCTGTTAAATTCTATTAGGGACACCTCTTTTTATATTTATTCTTAACATTTATTATGTATTGTTTCTTCATTTATGGTATTTAATTCATTTAGGCGTTGATCTATTTTGTAATTGTAACTCTTGTATTTCTTATAAAGCACTTTAATCTACACTTCTTGTATGAAAATGTGCTTTATAAATAAATGTTGTTTTCCAAATGTTTGCAGTTAGGCAAGTCTATTTTGAAATTATCACCAGTCTAAACTTGGGCTAAAGAACATGTGGCTTCCTTAATTAAGTGAAGGTTTTAGGTATAGATATATCTTGATGATGCTATCTTTCAATTAAGATTTACATCAAACCACTGAAATAAAAAGTCAGATGATTTTCATAACTTATTTGAATTGAAAATATAAATGAGTAATTTAGCCAGAAAAAGAAAAAACATAAAATCCAAATCACATCAGGAACAGTGATTAAATTGCAATTGGAACTTTATATAACTTGTTCTTTACAAAGCATATAACCCTGTCATACTATAAAAACAAATTTAAAAAGTACCTTTTATCAGCAGCCCGAAGAACTTTTGCAAAAACTTCAAGTTCACAGAATTCGCCTCCAAGTTGGCAAAGTCGTCCTTGTTGATAAAGCTGAAAAGAAACACAACTTTCAAATAAAGGATGTCTACTGCATTTAAAAGGATTTGCATCACAGTATTGCCAAATTATTAGTCTAACAGTTATTTACAACTCATTATGCCACCTTCATTCTTTAAATTCTGGTGTATTTTTATAGGAGATTATGAGCAGGTGCAATCAAATGACATATTGTGTAAAAAGTTTCCTGTAGATATCTCACTGTCAGCAACTGGGACTATGGGTTTTCAATCACAGTAATATTTTCTTATTTTGCTCAACCGAATATTTACACTGCGGTCTGAAGATTGATGTCTTTTTATTGTTATAACATTAGTGTAAATACTTACAAGTCTTAGTGGTTAAAAAATAAATATAATACTGTATATACTTTAACAATACAAATAAAAAGTCCTTCCCATGAAAGTTTCTAATGTATTGGTACATAAAGTAGTTATTTTAAAATGAATATGGTCCCAAAGGTGATCAAATCAAAATTTACATTTCAATATAAAATTTACTTGTGTCAAGTAACTTTACCCACAATTTTAATGCAAATTACTATGACAAATAATTTTAAAATTAACTGCCTTTTTTATTCACTGGATGAAGAATTATATTGGTACAGTACTACTAAAGGTAGTGATGCAATACATATGAGAAAAATAAAATTTGTCCAGAACTTGATACTAATTAGACTACATTTAACAAAGGATTTTCCTTGAAAGAGAGATGCATCTAAGGTTGTAATTTCAGTGAAAATATAACCTAAAACATAAAACACCACCAGAGAAACCTTTTTAAAGTAATTTGTTGTCATTTCCAAAATAAAATATAGTAATCATTGAACACATAAATAGTACATACATAACATTTTTAAAAGTAAAAATAACAATGCAATGAGATTGCTATGATCATATACTGTATGCACTACTATACTCTAATATAACTTAAAATGACAAAAATAATTTAAATTCTTAACACCAATAGTAAAAGTTTGTGTGTTGAAATTGGTAGACAATAACATTTAAAAAAAATAATAAAAAAAACAAAACACTTAAGTGTTTTACTTCTGCCCGACCCCATTATGCAAGAAGTACAATTTTAAGATGTGTGTCAATGCATATCAAATCAACCAATGGCCCATGTAGTTCAGACTCAAAGAATTCTGGAAAAATTAGCAGGTGTACCCACATTAATCAGGAGACACCCTGTACATATTTTTTATGTATGATCAATACTTTCCAAGATTCAGCCAGTATACCGAGGTGTCGATTTTATCCTGCCTCATTTTTTCATCAAAATTCACAAGTCCATAGAGCTCAAGAACTAAACCATGGTTGCATGCTCAGACTTTGCACGCTACTACTGTATATTAACTGGTATAGTACGTGACGAAATTAAAACATTTGGTCCAGATGATCCTGCATGGTCAAAGCAGCCCTTTAAAATTGACCAAAATTCAATTTCAGTTTTTGGCTTTGCTATATTTAGGCCTCAGAAACACATAGTTGTAACCAACACAGAATTTTTTTTTTTTTTCCCCTATTCAGATAACTATATAAGCTACCTGAAAAAGCAATAAACAGAAAAGTAACCGTATCAGGGTTTGGAACAGCAGACCTCTCAAATTCAAAAAATCATTTTGGTTTTCATTTTCAGAGCACCCTAATGGCATGTGGGAATGTGAAGATAATTTTTCAGATACTTTTCATTTATTCTACATTGTCCCTTCTTTCCCACAGCACAAGCCCTACTTTTCGTATCTTTCATATTTATTTTCCATCCTAAACACAGGCTGAATGTGCCATGTACCAATAATGGCAAACATTGTGTTTTCAATCAGTAAGTTATCAAAAATGTCAAACTTTTATTCATATCAAATGACAATGTCCTATCTCATGTTTCTGAACAGAGAACGTGATTCTAAATGGCCAAAAGAGCACTTGGTACTTGAGAATACCACTGTTTCATCCCTACTGAGGATGGCAAATTCAAAGTCAGCCGGGTGTGTGGTGAAGACAGTCAACTGAATGCCCAAATATTCACCACTGAAGCAGCAGCTGAGATCAAGCTCTTTCACAATCACACTTCTGATGGATCAGATATGTCCCTCACATTAGACCAGAGTCCTATAGGAGGCTATGTTGGGTGCATGTATGATGAAAAATGTTGGATTGGTGTTATTTGTGACAAGAGTGAAGTGGAATCAGACATTCTGATAGGGTTCATGCATCCAAACTAACCTGCACAGTCTTTCCATTGGCAACCTAGAGACAATCCATATTACTAACCGAGAATGGTAAACCGGATATGGACGCAGGGACCTGCCCGTGGACGCAGGAGACATAGTGCGCAGGCGCCACACAAAGCCCCCCTCCCCAGAGTGAAACGGGAGAGATTACGAACGTGCGCAGGCGCCACACAAAGCCCCCCCGCCCCAGAGCGAAACGGCAGAGACTACGAACCGTCTGACATGTCGCAAGCAGGATAAAGCGAGGTCAGAAATAAAAGACAGAGTAGGAAACAAAGTAAAACGTCATAAAGAGGTTAAAGAACGGGGCCAAACACATGGACAGCAGGTTACAGATGATGAAAACTGGAATGCAACAGCTTCAAAAAAACCTAGGCACGAAACACATGCACAGCGAGATACAGAATATAAAAGCAGAAAAAACAACAGTTAAACGTCCACACCACACAGCGGAGGCAGACCCGGTTTTACACAGCATGGTAAAACCCAACATAATACGGAAGGCGCAGGCGTTGCCGCCATATTGTGAGTGGCACTACTGCGTAGTGAAGGCGCAGGCGTCACCGCCATATTCTGCGTGGCACTACTTCGGAGTGAAGTTAGGAATAATGTGCTGCTTGGGATCGTACAAAACGCCGAACGCGACCCACCGTCTGAAACTGCTGAGGCAAAGCAGGCACGGGTTCAAACCGAACGAGCTCGACTGACGGATATACGCCTACAACGCGCGTCTCAAACCGCAGAAGCAGGGCAAGCACGGATTCAAAACAACGCAAACTCCTACAATGCGCGTCTGAAACTACGGCTGCCCAGCGGGCACGGGTTCAAAACGCCGGGGGTAGGCAAGCGAAGCGAGCAGGGGGCAAAGCCCCCTTGTATTTGTTGGGTGCCATTACAGTGTGTTGTTCCACTGCTTACTGCACCTACAATGGTCAGCGCCAGGCAGTACCATCTTGATCTCAAAGACAAAGATGCCCTACACTGCACTTCAATTGAAATAGAAATAAAATGGGTCACATTTATGCTGCTGCAATATCAAGATGTTTACATTTCATTATAACTAGTATTGCATTTAATGATATATCAAGCAGCTTCTGCTTGTGCGTTGGGCTTAGTGTGCCTTTGGTGATTTTTTTTCTATTAATCCTATACCCTTGTTAGTGATGAAGAACTTGATGATTATCATTACTGACAAATGGTGAAATTAACCCATGTTTAGAATGGAAAATAAAAAGGAAGGATTCACATAAGAAAAGTAAGACTTGTTTTTGAGAAAAAATGGACCATTTGGATACAGGAAATATAATTTTTAAAATGTCCTGACATTCCCACAGTGAATTAAGCTGGTCTGAAACTTAGACCCAAAATGATTTTTTCGCATTTGAGCAGTTTGCTGGTCAAACCCTGATTCAGTTCTTGTTTGTTTATAAACTTTTGAAAAGCCCTATGCAGGTATCTAAATATGGAAAAATTTTCAGCAGGCTGTATTAGTTAGAGGTATGCTTTCTGAAGGACTAAACATGGCAAAGCCAAAGACTCAAAATATTTTTCACATTTTTGAAGGTTTGCTCTTACCAAATGTTGTCATCTGGAACAAACATTTTGATTTTGTTACATACTACACTTATAAAGGTACCAGTAAAATTCAAGCCTGTTAGTTGGTTTAGTTCTTGGGACTATGTCTTGTGAAACTGATGAAAAACAAAGCCATATCAAATTTGACACCCCTCTCCCCTCACAAAATTGACTGTATCTTGTAAAGTGTTGATCTTATACCACAACAATTTTACAGGATGTCACCTGGATAACATGTGTATACCTGGTATTTTTTTCAGAATTTTTTCAAACCGAAGTGTGTGGGATTTCTGGAAAATCGGTTGATTTGACAAAGAATGACTAGGGTGTAATAAGTCTAGATAGCAAGTTGTAGTAATAATGCTATCTCAGCTACTTTAACCCATCAAGTAAGGACAGGATTCCTTAATTTCTCATATATACCAATACCAAAAATTCAGTCTGCCAAAACAATACAGCTCAGTTTGCACTTAATAAATACTAAGAGGCGAGCAATCAGTAAATCTTTTTTCTTAACTGATGGATTCTGTTTCTGATCAAAAGTGAGAGCTAATTAATGTGTTATGGGATCTGTAAGGAGACTGGTAACACATTTACAAATGCAGTTGAAATGGGGTGTTCACTTATCCAAACGCGGTTGTATTTTATTGCTGCAATATGATGCAGTTTGCAAAACATCTTTAATAAAAATAAATCAAATCTGGCTTCAGCCTGACTGCTCTTTTAATTTGCTCGCTATTCTCATCCTGTTGCAGTCTTATTAACTGACCTGTATTCCTCGTGATCCCTGTCAGGACAGCAAGCCATAAAAGAAGACATGAAAAGGAGCTTAAACCCTTAGGAGCCACGTGTGCTGGCAGAGCACTCTGCTACATTATTAATATTACTTATTACAATGTTATGTGGGTCTTGTAGCAGTCAGCTGGTGTCCATGTATAATGAACGGAATCTTTGACCTAAATTTGAATATAAGCAAATATTTACTTATTTTGAATTGGAATATTCGAACCATATTTTAGGGCTAATTTGACAGCCCTATTGCATACGACATATGCCCCTCTCCCTCATTCATTAGTCAAGAGTCCTGCTTTTAATTCAAAAGTGTGACCTCATGTGAAGAGGCTGGCTGTTTGTGAACTACTTTCATTTTCAGCAGTTACTGAACAATATTTTAGCAGAAAACACATACAGTACGTTTTCCAATTTGTGAGCATATGACTAGATGACCTGACATGTGGATTATTCAACGCAGGGGAGATTTTTTTCATGGATGTTTTTGATATTGTTTGTTGTTGTTCAGCATTAGTTACCATTAAGTCCCATTCTAAGAGAAACTTTGTTATATCCATGTTCCATGAAAACAAGACTGAAAAGTTTTCTCGACTGACTAAAAACTACAAGGGATATGTACAAAAATAATATAAAAAAAAATGTGTGGATTGTTTCTTTTAACACCCTAAATGACGCCATTCAGACATCTGATATACAATTTTGTGGTACCCAATTTTCACAGGAAGACCAATTCAGCTTAAGTACAAAGGATGTTTTTGATTGACCACTTCTAAAGCAAGTCACTCCTCTAAACATGTGGGTGAGAAACTGACCTGTAAAGTTTTAGTAATATTTTTTGCTAGAAAACTAAATACGGACAAATAACAGGTTTGTGAATCAGTAAGTGATTATGTATCAAGAAAAATACCATCATTTGTCTTTGACAGAAATTAATTTACATTTTGCACAGGTACACCTGAAATTACCAGTTGGCCCAAGATTAATAGTAGACACAGGCTGTAAATGTTCCTCTCTCTATCTATGACAGCCATGTCATTTCAGCATATTTGACCTTATACACACATTAAGGTCCAGTAATAGAGTTTTAATACATTATGTCATAATTACATTTACTTTTTGGCTAACACCTTTTATCCAAGGCAACTTACAATACTTGTGATATGGTTGGTTACATTTTTTTGGTTTTGCAATTGGAGCACAGGTAGGTCAAGTGACTTGCTCATGGTCACACAGTGTCAGTAGTGGGATCTGAACTCACAACCTCAAGGTTTGAAGTCCATAGCCTTAACCACTACACCACACTGCCTGTAATCTTTGTAATCAGTGGTAGCTTGCACAGATAGGTGCTTGTACATCTCAAAAAAATTAAAATTTCAATGGAAAATTAATAACCTAAGGGCTATAATCATTACCAAAGTAAAATTGCAACTGCTTCTGCAATGTTTTTTTACCTTGAAAATAACCAAGACACATTTGCTTTTACACAAATCTTATGGACACAATACTGCCTTCCGAAAATTTAGGGTTTGTTAAATTATTTTTAGCACTTAAGCAGACAATTTTAGCAACCACAATAACTGTGCTTCTCTGTGATTCAGTATTGCCATTAATGCATTACATAATGCATCATTCCAGCAGGACTCCCGTGTGCTTCCTAGCATTATCATGAGCAGAGCCAAATAAATGTCTCAATAAATGTCTCACCAAAGCAGGGATTTGCAAATACTGGCTCACAAATTGTATTTTGAAATGATCACAGAATAGAGAGCATCTTATTTAGTCACCATTGTAGAACTGAAACAGGTAAAGGCATAGCAGCTAACATGAAACCAGAGTCTATTCTTTGCCACAAGTTAGCTATCAATGCCTCTTCCCTTTAGGCACTCGTTTTCCAGCGATATCCTAAAGAAAGGCACATTATGCTAAATGATACCTCTAAATTAGCCTTGAATGAGTGAGTGAGGGAGTGTGAGTGAGTGGGTCCTGCGATGGATGGGCACTCCATCCGATGTTGGTTTCTGCTATGCATCTAGTGTTACTGTGAGACGCATTAGCTCCCTGCATCCTTAAAAAAAAAGATAAGGAGGTTAGAAAATCAACAGATGGAAAACTATATTTTTGTCTTTAGATTCAGGGAAGAAATGCAAAGACTCTCATTTCTTTATCTTTTATGTATACCATGTTTTATTAGCCATTTCTTTCCAATTTCCTCATTCAGCCTTATTTGATAACTTCCTAGCTGCAAGAACATACAAGTTAAAACAGGTGCAACTCACAGCTGATTTACCACATTATGCTCCTTTGACATCCATGCACAAACCAAATATTATTTTTGAACTAAAATGAAAATACGATAAAACTGCTAATAATGGTAGTATGTCTTTGTTGTCTTGAAAGTGCAGCAGAGCTTCCTTGCTTTAAATTACAACATCATGTTTTTAAAAAAGGCACAATTCTCAAAATTCCAAGCAGAACCTGAGCCATGTAATCAACCAAATATCAAAACATTCTGTTCATAAGAGTACTGTGACTTTTACTGCAAAAAAGTGGGGAGTTTGAAGATATACTCACACAGGAAAAAAAAACACATTTTGGTTTATGAAGTATACAAATACTGCATTTCATATTTTCGTAAAACATACACACAGAACAGAGTGGAGTACTGAAGATTTGTTCATGCCAATTTCTTTATTATTTACTTTACCAATTAATTTCTACATGACTGATAGGGTTGGAGAGGGGTAACAAAGTGGCATTTTTCTCCTTGAAGATATTTGTGTTCCTTGTATATAATTTTGTTATTTTTGTTGTTTGTGCAGTTATTTAAAGTGACTATTGGTAATGATTGTCAAACTCTTTTAATCATCAGAGCAAATATTTTGAATTTGAAATTTAGCCTAAAATATAAAGCCACTGCCACCATTTATTCCCAGACAACTCATCTGGCATGAATCAACTAATACCTGGACAAAGACAGCTAGGAAACAGGGATGAAGGAGAGGCATCCAAGTGAGAGCAAAACACCACAGCAACCAATCTCCACTTCCCAGCATTTTTCTGGCCAACATGCAGTCACTGGATAATAAACTACATGACATACAGGTAAGACTGGTTACATGGAGAGACATGTGTTTTGGAAACATGTCTAACTGCTGAGATACCACCCAGATGTCTTTATTGTCTTTTGTGGGGGTAACTCTGAACTATCGGGTAAAAGTGAAAAAGGAGGTGAGTGTTTTGAACAATGTGAGGTGTACACATTTTTAAATTGTCTCTAAAAATTGCTCTCCTGATATTGAATACTTATTGATCAAGGTTAAGCTTTTTTATCATCATTTATATTTCTTCACAAGCCAAGAAAAACAATGAGCTGAACTATCCTTATACCATTACTTCAGAATACAAGTGTTTACATCCTGATGGATTATTTATTGTTACTGGGGACTTTAACAAAGAACACTTAAGGAATCTTTAATTGAAATATCATCAGGATATCACTTACCCTAAAAGGGATACTAATACTCTGGATCAAATCCTGATAAATGACACTTAGTGGCCACTACAGCACCCGCACCTTGGATAGTCTGATCTCCCATCAATACTTCTGCTAAAGCTTATAAGCACAGACTCAAAAATGAGGAACTGGCAATAAAAGGGGTACAGTGCTGTACTAAAGAACCACAGGATAAACCATAAGACTGCTTTGCCTACATAGACTGGGACATGTTTAGAGACTCATTATTGGTTCTGTGGGAGTATTATGTACACAGAAATGAAGGAATTTAATGAAAGGTATTCTTTAAAAAAGGGGTGCCTATGAAAACAATCCACACATTTCCTGTTTAGAAAACGTGGATCACCACTGACATCTAGAATTTACTGACGGCAAACAGCAATGCATTTTGAAAGAGAGACAAGGAAACATGCAAGAAATGCAGATGTGAACTGAGAAAAGCAATCAAAGTGGTTAAATGTCAGTACTATAGTAAACCAGAGGCAGAATTTGGCAGCTGTAACAATATGGACAAGCTTTGGCAAGGATTAGACATATTTACAGACTACAAAGTACAATCTAATTCAGTCTTATTTGCATGTTCCTTTACTGATCACGTTTATGTTTATGTTTTCTATGCCCCTTTTGATCAAAACAACAAGAAGCCCCCATTTGATGCAGCACCACACGATTCATCCTTTTTTGTTTCTGTGCATAACATAAGGAGGACTCAAGTTAACATCCACAAGGCATCTGACCCAGACAGAATTTTAGGGCAGATTTTAAAGAGCTGTACCAACCAATTAGTTGAAGTCTTCAGTGACATCTTTAAGAAGACTGAGGGAACCTTTTGCTCCTGTCGGTTTCAAAAAGGATAGAAATTATCCTTAAACCAAAGAAAACAAAGGTGAACTGTCCGAACAACTACATAGCAGTAGCACTCACTCAATGATGCCGAAGTGCATTGAGAGACTGATGCTGGAACACATTAACGACAACATTCCAAGATAATCATGATCAACTTATTTCCACATAAAATGTTTTATACCTTGTACCTCCTAACATCCTGGCACATGTGAAAAATATAAATTGCTATGCTAGAATCCCATTTATAGACTATAGCTCAACATTTAACATTGCTGTACTATTAAAGCTGACCATCAAACTCCTCAATGCAGACTTAAGTCTCACCCTCTGCAATTCGATTTTGAACTTCATAATCAACAGACCTCGGCATGTAAGGACTGGCAGAATCATATCATCCAGGCTGACGCTCAATACAAAAACTTGGCATGGTAGTGCGCCAAGCCCCCTAAAGTACTCCTTGTTCAGATCTGACTATGAGGCCAGACACAGCTCCATCTCCACTATTAAATATAATGAAGAAGCGGGCCAGATTACCAACAATGATGAGCCAGCTTACAGCGAACAGGTCTACCTGCTGACTCAGTGGTGCAAGGAGAATAACTTATCCCTTAATATCAGCAAAACTAAGGGGTTGGTTATTGATGTCAGGAAGCATAAGGGGATGGTGCTAGGATGTGTATAAAACATTGCAGCTAAACCAGTTCCTCTACTTCTTCAGACATCTGAGGACACCTCATATTTTTATATAAACTTATACACTTCTACAGGTGCATAGTGGTATATGTTCTCATTGGTTGCATCACATCTTGGTATAGAACCTGCATGGCTCAAGATCATAAAGTATTGCAAAAGATGGTGAAGGCTGTTCCTAATAATACTAGCACCCAGCCGTTCCCTTCAAGAGATATACAACACTCACTGACTTGGAAAAAGAAACAGGATAATTGTAGACTTCAGCCACTCTGGATGGTCACTTTTCTCACCACTTTTTTTAGCAAATGGTATAGGGTCATTGGAACTCACACCAATTGATTCAAAGATAATTTTTTCCCACAAGTCATAAGATTGCTGAATAGTCAAGCATAAGATTTAAAATACTGCAACATAAAAAGCAGCATGTAAAAAATATATATACAGTGGGGTAAAAAGTATTTAGTCAGCCACCAATTGTGCAAGTTCTCCCACTTAAAAAGATGAGAGAGGCCTGTAATTTTCATCATAGGTATACCTCAACTATGAGAGACAAAATGAGAAAAAAAAAAACCAGAAAATTTTTAAAGAATTTATTTGCAAATTATGGTGGAAAATAAGTATTTGGTCAGCTACAAACAAGCAAGATTTCTGGCTCTCACAGACCTGTAACCTCTTCTGTAAGAGGCTCCTCTGTCCTCCACTTGTTACCTGTATTAATGGCACCTGTTTGAACTCGTTATCAATATAAAAGACACCTGTCCACAACCTCAAACAGTCACACTCCAAACTCCACTATGGCCAAGACCAAAGAGCTGTCAAAGGACATCAGAAACAAAATTGTAGACCTGCACCAGGCTGGGAAGACTGAATCTGCAATAGGTAAGCAGCTTGGTGTGAAGAAATCAACTGTGGGAGCAATTATTACAAAATGGAAGACATACAAGACCACTGATAATCTCCCTCGATCTGGGGCTCCACGCAAGATCTCACCCCGTGGGTTCAAAATGATCACAAGAATGGTGAGCAAAAATCTCAGAACCACACGGGGGGACCTAGTGAATGACCTGCAGAGAGCTGGGACCAAAGTAACAAAGGCTACCATCAGTAACACACTACGCCGCCAGGGACTCAAATCCTGCAGTGCCAGATGTATCCCCCTGCTTAAGCCAGTACATGTGCAGACCCGTCTGAAGTTTGCTAGAGAGCATTTGGATGATCCAGAAGAGGAATGAAACCAAAATAGAACTTTTTGGTAATAACTCTACTCATCGTGTTTGGAGGAGAAAGAATGCTGAGTTGCATCCAAAGAACACCATACCTGCTGCAAAGCATGGGGGTGGAAACATCATGCTTTGGGGCTGTTTTTCTGCAAAGGGACCAGGATGACTGATCCGTGTAAAGGAAAGAATGAATGGGGCCATGTATCGCCAGATTTTGAGTGAAAACCTCCTTCTTTCAGCAAGGGCATTGAAGATGAAATGTGGCTGGGTCTTTCAGCATGACAATGATCCCAAACACACCGCCCGGGTAACGAAGGAGTGGCTTCGTAAGAAGCATTTCAAGGTCCTGGAGTGGCCTAGCCAGTCTCCAGATCTCAACCCCATAGAAAATCTTGGGAGGGAGTTGAAAGTCTGTGTTGCCCAGCGACAGCCCCGAAACATCACTGCTCTAGAGAAGATCTGCATGGAGGAATGGGCCAAAATACCAGCAACAGTGTGTGAAAACCTTGTGAAGACTTACAGAAAACGTTTGACCTCTGTCATTGCCAACAAAGGGTATATAACAAAGTATTGAGATGAACTTTTGTTATTGACCAAATACATTTTTTCCACCATAATTTGCAAATAAATTCTTCAAAAATCAGACAATGTGATTTTCTGGATTTTTTTTTCTCATTTTGTCTCTCATAGTTGAGGTATACCTATGATGAAAATTACAGGCCTCTCTCATCTTTTTAAGTGGGAGAACTTGCACAATTGGTGGCTGACTAAATACTTTTTTACCCCACTGTATATGCAAATACATACTTTTATATAATTGCATATATATGTTGTAGACTTAATATGCTCCTTATACTGTATTTATTTTTTGTATTGGGTTTTTGTCAGCTGCAGACCCCCGTGACCCTGTAATTAGGATATAGCGGGTTGGATAATGGATGGATGGGTGGATAAAAACAGACATACAAATACAAATTTCATTGTACCATGTACAGATGACAATAAACATGACTTAACCTTATTTGACAATAGAGCTGCTATGATGCTCAGAAATGGATAGCACAGTGAACAGCACTATTGTTTAACAGCTATATATGCCCTGGATTTAAATATCAGCCCAAGAACAGCATATGTCAATGAAAGGTAATTGGTGACCTTACAATGCTCTCCACAACTGTTTCTATATGTGTGAGTTTGGTAAGTGACAGACTAGACCCCCATGTATGGCTGCTTCCTGCAAAATGCACTCTGGGATAGACTCTGGCCAAGACTACCCTAGGCACAATTACGTGGGTTCAATGATGGACTTGATGGACAGATGGATGAAATTCCAAGATACTCCTTGCTGGATGGCAATAGCATTTCACTCGAGGGAATCTTCAACTTCTGCATTATTTTCCATTTTATCTCAACAGTCTATTAAGAATCTTAAGTAGTTAATTATTTATGAAAGTCTCAAATATAATTACATTTGTCAAGATGAAGGGGAAAAAATGCATATGTGGTTACATTAAAAACATATGTCTGTCTACTAAAACTATCACAGAGGTGCAAGAAACTGGGTTTAAATCCTTGCCAGATAACTATTTAAGGGACATTTGCCTTTGTGTTTGCTTAGTTTTTTCCTCTTCTAAACTGCTCCAGCATCTGTATGTGTATATGTGTTAGTGCATGTGCCTTGCAGCAGATTGATGAAAGGATGTGTTGGTTCCTGCCATGTGCTCCATGCTGCCAGAGTGGGTTCAAGCTTCCCATAATGCTTTATTAGGGCAAGCAAGCAACCAAAAAAAATGATGATTGGATCTCATATTAATATTATCTGTACAATTATCAATTTAGGCACAGGTGGAGCAAACTAATTAAATGAGAAACTCAATTAACACTGAGGTTCGGTTCTAATTTGTTTCTAACACACACCAGCACCCATAGAGTCCACAAAACCAAGAATTAGAATTCCACTCCTAAAGTATTAATACCACGATATCATACAGCACATCCTCCAGTAAAAACTCGAGAATCACGGTTACGATTATTAATTTGACATTCTGAATCAATCGTGTGCACTGAGAGGTTGACGGGACCATCGTGACCTTCCCCGTCTTAAAATACAAGCAAAATTCATGCTTGTATAATATAACCCTTTCATGAAAGGTAATGACTGATGTCATATAAGGCTAGAAGCAAGAGCTGAGGTATGTGAAGTAAAAAACACAACTGCAGTTAGTTATATGATGACCGCTGCGTCATGGTGTGCCCTAGTACACCCCTACAAACCCCCCAAACCGGACCTCTTGTCAACATTCGAAATTGTCGAAATCTGACGTCTGCCTGTAGAAGAAGCTTAAATCAGGTGAACCACCTAAGAACATATGCATGGTATCGCAACAGCCTGGCGACCTGTAATGGCTGTAATGAATTATTTTACAATTTGAAATTATGAGTTATATGCGCAGCTGCGGTAGTACGAGAGGAGATGCAGCGATTATCCGCTCTCTTGTCTCACCTTGTAGTAGACGTCAAACTGAATGTTTTCTGGAAGTGAACGGATCTCCCTTCGGGAGCGGCTGTAGTTATCAACAACGGCAGAAATGGCAGTGTTGTATAGCGTCTCCGGGACCCACTCCAACTCCAGTGCCGCCATGTTGTTTTTCTTCTCGGGCTCCACTCAGTCCCACCCGCCCGACTCTGCACCTCACTCCAGAGACAGATTCGCAGCTTCTTCGATTACCGGATAGTATACTTTGGACTACTTTTCCCTCTTCTCCACTTCTTAACCCACTATTTTCTAGAGGCAGGTAAAGCCAAACAGCTTTTCCCCTACTTCTTGCTGTGTTTTTTTCTCATCCGCTTTCGTCGACGCGATGACGCCACCGACAGATCCGCTAGAGGCGAACCACGTGACGAGGGAGGCATACCAGGCGTGTGTCCTGAAACACGAAAGGCAAAGGCACTGAAGGCAGAGACTGCAGTGACAGCGAGCGGCCGGCGTAGGAAGAGGATTCGCTTCTCCTTACTCCACTTGGCAAGCAGTCGTCAATACCTCATGATCGACAGCGTAAACCATGAACACGATTTATGGCTAATTGGGCCAGACGTTTGTCATATTACTGTTTACAGCGTATCCTGTTTTAGTATGTTTTTACAGGTCTGTGCTTAAATATGTACAGACTTCATCTTACACTTAACACTAGAAAGAGAATAGCACATTAATGGAATTACTACACAGAACGTTTTTCACATCAAGGGATTCAAAGCAGTATTAACAAATCTTGAAGATGTGGACCCTGGCCCGGGAAAATTGGGGGGGGGGGAGTCCCCAAATGCTTCCAGAACCAAAGAGACTCCTTATCAGACCTACACAAAGTCACACACAGACATATATAATATATATATTAAGAAGAAAAAAAGATATTTGGTCAATTTTAAGCCTAAACGAAACAGTGGAAAACTGGTGTGTCCTGTTACAGCAACAGACGGGCGAATCTGAGAAAATCTGCAAAAGTTAGCTAGTACAAGTAGACAACAAGCAGATCCATCACAATAAACAATTAAACATCCCATATCAAACAACTGGAACAACAGGCCATTGCTAAACTACCAACAATGACATCCATGCTTGAAGCATTACTGGAAGAGAGAGTTGGCCAGTGCCATAAATGGAGCAGATTACTGTACCAGATCCAGCATCGCAGCAAGTGTTACAGAACAGCTTGTCCTCCTTGCCCGGCTCTTCCCATTGCAAACGAACACGAGCTTATGTGTAATGATGGGCCAAGCAACCTGACAACTCCGGAACCATGTAGAAATATAGATGTTTATTTAGTACTGTATTCGAATACAAGTAAGCTCAACACCGGGATTTCCAAATGTTCCATTGTTATATGATAATACCACAGCAGTTTCCCTCTGAACTGCAACAAATTGGGCAGGCACAGTGCAGGTGTAATTTAGACTCCAACCCAGTTGTGTTGGGAGGAGGGAGCATCGGAGGCTTAAGCCCCTGATCGTTCTCTTTTAGAAATGTGAAAGAATAATAGCAGTAAGCCCGTGATCTTTTTGCTTATCGTAGTTATTTAAACTGTTGGTCGTTGCGTGAAAGCCCAAGGGTGAACCACCCACCTCTTTCCCCCTTGTCCTTCGATTTTATATATTGGATATTATATATTGTAAGAGTGGGATCCCATTTGGTGAAATGAGTGCATATGTGTATGTGTTGGGGGTGGCGCTTTCTGGGTTTAACGACTGCAAATGTAAGGGCAGAGGAGGGTTTCCTCTCATTAAACGTGTGTAGTTACAAACTGGGATAGATATTGCGCCGCACTGTGGATAGCTTAGGTAACTGACCATGACAAACTTCTTCACCCAATGATGGCAATCCAGAACCCAGTAGGGGGACCCATACATCTTGGCTCTTTTATATATTGAATAGACAAATGCAAAATTTAAAACCCCCGTCATCCCCCCATTGTAAATATTGGATAGACGATCGACGACTATTCATTTTTTTCTGAAAAATGCAAACCCTAACAACGCCCCTGCTCTAAACATTAGACTTGTTTCTGACATCAACAGAGAGTTCTGAAATACAGAAGAACACCCATTTAGTGTTTTCTATGAACTGATGGAACAAAAGTGTTAAATGTAGGAAACTGTCAAGGATTTCTAAGGATCCTGTTAGTACAGTTCTGGGTTTACTGTGTTCAGGGTTTTTGCATGTATTTTTACTGCAGTTATTTTTAGGATTACTAGTTACCATTCAGTGTGAAGTTTCCTGATTTGGTCTCTTTAACCTGTTGAATTTTTACTGTCATATTTGCTGTTTCCAATTGTTATTCCTTTTCATGAATGCTGCTGTGCTGTTCTGTGCAATTGCACCATTTTTTTAAGCCGCCATGTACAACATTGCATTTGATGTTTGAAACTGAGTGGCTACATTCACACTGCAGCTCATTTCCCATTTTTCCATTCATTCTTGACAAATATCTGATTTTTTTAGAGAAGTATGTTCAACAAAAAAAATCACGCAATCAAAGAATTCAGTTTAAAGCCAACAGCTCCGATCAGTGTGTAACCTGGAGAGACTAGAACACATGGGTGTGGTAAGTAGTGCTGTGGTAAGTATTTAAGGCCAGGTGGGATGTAGGTAAAAGAATTAAGATGAGTATGTCTGGTGTCATTTTAAATATCTGGTAGGTGGTATTTTGTTTTATTATTTATTTTTTGGTTGATATGTAATTTCTTAATTTTCCCTCAGACAAATTGTTGCCCCTTGCAAGAAGGGACCAAGTAAATGTTTGGTAAAGTGTTTGTTTGAACTCTTTTTAAAAGTGTCTTGAGATGCTGTACTTTTTAAAGTTTGGAATTCATTATTTTATTTTTATTTTTTCTATGTATACCATATGTGGTACTCGGGTTATTTCCTTTTAGAGAAAGAACCACTTATGGTTTTTGTTTAATTGTTTGTCCTATTGTGTTTACAGTATTTGTTTTTAGTAGTCTTGTCCTGCTTGATAAATTGTTTTTTTTCAGAAACTTCTTAATTGATTTTATGTCTTGCTTTTTTTGTTCTTGTTATTTCCCTAAACACTTTCAATCCTACCCTATGCTTGTAATGTGATGTTAGGATTCTCATAACCATGGTGGATCAGACACCTTGGCTAATTTCATATTCAGTGTTTAAACTCTGCTTTCTTTTAAAGATTATTGTCTTTGTGGCTATGTTATACTGTGCCCAGTAACTAATCAGAACACCTATACTAAAATTTAATTGAGACTTAATTGGGAGAATTTGATTTTTGTGAGGTCCCCTTCCCCCCGTAAACTAGGGGTGGAGTAGTCCATTTCTAATTAGATGATCTAGTGACCACTTGATTTCTTGATTGCCTTCTTTATCATCATGGGCAGAAGAATGTGAAGTAGCACAGTAGCCATCATGTTTTAGTTTGCATCTGACAAATTGTTTTATTCATTTTTTTTGTATCCAATGTATGTTCAGGATAGACTGAATTGGATCAGTTGCAAAGTTTACCTGAACAGTCAAGATTTTAGGCAAAGATAAGAAATTTAGGCCCTGTCTGAATGCAGACTTGACTTGTGCTTTATACCACAGCTTTATGTCCAAAGCATCCTAAAAATTGTAATTATGGGAACTTTGTATTGGGGTTCTAGAGTAAATTCTGTTTTTTCATGGGGGCCTAGCTATGTTGGGTGGGGAGGCTTGAATTCTGCACTGCCACAGGATGCACTGACAAATACACCTAGGAAAGCTGGAAGAAATTGTTGATTATTCCCCACTCGTGTATACCTTGCTTGTATTTTGCCACCTCCCTTTATTTCATTTCTAATTCTAGGTATGAGGCCACCTGAAGTGATTTGTTTGCCTGGTGACCTGTCAGCCTTTCTAGAGCTTTGAGAATATCTTGGCCTGTAGAGGAGTGGTTATTTTTGCATGGTGGCGACTGTTGTATTAGTAGTCCAAATACACTTCTTTTGATGCAATCACAAAACTAAGAGATGGAACTCTTCGATTAAGGAAGGACTAATTGGTAACAATTAAGGGCAAGTATGAAACCAGCAAAAAGTGGTCATTTAAAAGTGTTTTTTGCAGTTGACATACCAATTGTTTATCAATTGCTGCTTTTGTTTGTCTCAGCCTTTAAATGTTTTTAATCCTCATTACTTGGTATTTCTACTGCTGTAATGTTATGCAGTATTTTAACTCTGTACATTGAACTTAATTGTGATAGGGAAATTTAACATTTAGTTTCTTTCGCATATATATATTTTCATAGTCCTTTTAGACAATATTATCACTAGTATATGACTTGATTGTGGAGTTTTCTTTCTATTAGCAAGGTTTCCTTAACAATTGCAACAGCTAGTAACAACTACTTTTGGTATTCCTTTCATTCATGAGGAAAAAGGGGATTTGGACAGTACCTCCCACAAGTAGTTTGCATCTGATACTCCAATTAATTTACACATGTATCCCTATTTTTGATGTAGGGGAGAGAACCTAATCTTCCTGTAGATTTTCTTTTAGGTTATGTTAAGGAACCAGCATGGACCAGTGGAATGCTGGATCATGGACCATGAAGCCATATGTCTGGGCTAGTGGTTGAGAAGAGCAAGATTGGTGGGTGCAGCAGATCTGTTAAGTAAATATCTAAACAAGAATTTTAAAGGAGGATTTTGATGAACGTGATCTGGTTTATTTGTGGATTCAGTGTACAGGGTCAAAATATAAGCCACTGAGCACTACTCAACCTGGATTTTAAAGTGGTTAAAGGTATCTTGAAATGAGATAGTAAGCTCTTTGGCAGTAGATAAATCTCGGAAATAGTGAAATGTATACTATGCTTGAATGATAAATGCCAGACATCCCATACTGTAAGGATTTTGAATACTGCAGATTTTGGATTGCCTCTCAGCGGTAGGATGTTTTTGAAGTTGAAGAAATGTGGAAGTTGGAAATGAAGCCTCCCACCCATTCTATGGGTTACACTGATGTCAACTCACTATCTCCCTACCAGCAAGAGCACTGAGGAGCAAGGTTGTACAGGGGACTACTATTGCTGATTTCATACTAGTTTGACCTTGGTATTAATGTATTGTCAGGGTGCCGATGCAAAGTCCCACATGTACCCGATATTAGATTTTAGGAGAGACTAATTGGTAACAAGAGCTAGTAGAATATCAGCAGGTAATGGAAAAGCAAGTTTGTTACCTGTTCATTTAGTAAATTCTTTAAAAGCGTTTTTGAATTTCTTTATGCCATTGACATACTAATTTACTTCTAGTTTGTCAACTGCCGCTTTTAGGCGTGGCTTTAAGATTGTTTTGTGTTTATTGTTGGTGGGGTTGTTCAAACCCTGCATTGTTTAATTTAATATTTGTGCTAGGGCAATCTAACGTTGTGGTTTCCCCCCCCCCCCCCCCCCCCCCCCCCCCCCCCCCCCACATACTGTAAATTATTAATTGCATGTATGCAGTATTGTCACTAGTGCATAACTTGATTAATATAGGGTATTACTGCCAGTTAGAGTGAAACAATTTAAAAGTAATTTTTATTTTGGTTTTTCATTCACTTGGAAAGGCACTGCTAGTTAATTCTAAGCCAACCTTGTCTCATAAGCAAAAACGTAAGACTAAATAGGTATACCGTGCTTAGTTTCCGGTTACTTGAGCCTCGTTTCATGCCGGTTAATCGGCTTTGCAAATAAGACATAAATGCGCTTCCTTGCCCCTGTAGTGAAAATTTAGTTCCCGGTGAAAACTGAATTGGCTTGTGAATCAAGCACATGCGTAGTAGAGCTTTCAAACGTACCTGCTCGAGCACGACTCGCAGCGCTTTCCCAATATTGAGAACTAGCAAAATACCCGCGCTTCGCAGCGGAGAAGTAATGTGTGAAAGAGGTTATGAAAAAAAAAGGAAACATTTTAAAAATAACGTAACATGATTGTCAATGTAATTGTGTTGTCATTGTTATGAGTGTTGCTGTCTTTTATATATATAATATGCACACACACACACATAAACATATATATACATAAACATATATATATACATATCTACATATACACATATCTATATATACATACGTATATACACATCCACATAAACATATATACAGTATACATATACAAATTTACATATCTACATATATATATATATAGACATAGATATATACATACATACATTCACATATATATATATATATATATATATATATATATATATATATATATATATATATATATATATATATATATATATATACTGTATATATACATATCTACTTATTGGCTCCTGTATTTAGGATATGGCAGGTTGGATAATGGATGGATGGACATTTGTATGCATAGCCCTATTTGCCCATTTTCGTTTTTTTTCTTTCTTCAGTAATATTTCAGCAAACCCGGAGCTTGTCAGTTCAAATCCTGGTACTGACACCACTGTGTGACCCTGAGGAAGTCACTTCACCTGCCTGTGCTGCAAAAAACAAAAGTAATGTAACAAATTGTACTTCAGATGTTGTAAGTTGGTGGAATAAAGGCATAAGTCAAATAGATAAATATGTATTATACACATAGGAACTATTCATTTATTTTCAGTTAAGTCATCTGCAGCAAACCTTTATAAATGAGGGTTTCTCCTTTTTAGATAGTGCAAACTGTTTCTTCTTCATTGACGTTTTCTCTTGGAGAGCTTTTTTCATTTCATTGAAAATGAAAGCAGCAGCTGCCAAAATATGTAGCTTTCTTATTAATTTTTCAACATTGTGTAAAATAAATGTATAATGTAACATAAAAGGTTTAAATACTGGTTATTCTTTTACACTAAAATATTACTACACAGATACAAAAAAAGTAAAATGGATATGTTCTTTTTCTTTAAGGAGATTAAATATTACTGAAGAAAGAAAAAAAAAATTAAACAGCCAAATGGGGCTATGCATATGAACTTAAAAGGTTTAAATAAAACAGAAATATATATTTTATTTTTACTTGGTTAACTTGTGGAGGGTGTATCCTGTAGCAAAGCCCTAACTGTTTTCGTGAAAGCCCGTTTCAGTCAATAAGTCTTATGTGTGTGTTTATGTATGTGTGTATATATATGTAGATATGTGTATATGTAGATATGTATATATATGTATATGTATATAAATGTTTGTGTGTGTGTATATTATATATATTATATATATATATATATATATAAAAGACAGCAACACTTATAACAATGACAACACAATTACATTGACAATCATGTTACGTTATTTTTAAAATGTTTCCTTTTTTTTTCATAACCTCTTTAACACACTACTTCTCTGCTGCGAAGCGCGGGTATTTTGCTAGTATATATATATATATATATATATATATATATATATATATATATATACACACATACATGCAGTTTCAATAACATAGAAATCAATATAAATATTAACATCATTATCATATGAGAATATGAAGTAATATATAAGAAGCACATTTCATATAAATATAAATTATTAAACAGTAAAATCTTCTTCTGTAATTTGCTACCGTGGCAATTTGTGTGTCTGTCCAGGATTTTAAATCACCTGTAGCTCGCAAACCGTTTCACCTATTGACTTGAAATCTGGTACACATATAGTACGTCACGTCTACTATCCGCTTTATGGGTGATGATTGTATTACTCTTTTTATGTTTATTTTATTTTATTGTAGAATCAACTCCTATCTGCGCACACCAGGGCGGCCGTGGGCGGATGCGTATGGTGTATTCACTCCATGTTATCGTGCATTGCGCTGTCAGTGGTATTTTGATAAAAGAATTTGAACAACATATAAGAAGCGTATAAATTATTAAACAGTAAAACATTAACATTTAAGAAGTAAAGTTACATTAAGTACTACTGCAGTGCCCTCGGGTATACCTCATTTTTTGTTTGTCCATTACATGCTTAAATGTATACATTTTTTGGTGTACCTACCCGAGAACACGCGACATATAACCGAGCGTGGGAGAAGCATGGATTTTAAACACGCGTTGAGTTCATCTGCTGGTCTCCCTCGTGGAATAACTGGTAATGTTTGACTAAAATCTACAGCGAGTAAAACGACATTACCTCCTATTTTTTTTTTTACGATCTCTGAGATGTTGCTTTTTTCGGTTCAAGGCTTCATAAGCTCTTTTATGTTGTATGGTGTACTTATCCCAAACCATCACCTTTGAATGTTGCAAGACTTTCGCCTTGTATGTAGATCGGGGTAATTACATTCATTGCATTCCTAGTCTGAATCACAATCTGATTGTATGGGTGGTTACCTGGCACTGTAGGGTTGCCACCCGTCCTTTAAAATACGGAATCGTGCCGCATTTGAGAATGAAATTGCGCGTCCCGTTTTGAATCAATACTGGACGGGATTTCTCCCGTATTTTTTTTATCATTTTTTTTAAAGCAGCGTCTCATGCAAATCATCCCACACGCATTTTATGAAGATGCCTCCTTTCCTACTTTTGATTGGGTAATACTTGATGTCATCGTTAGTTTGATTGGTCTTTTTAACTGTCCAGTGAGGAGGGCGTGTCTTTTAAGTAGAGTCTGGAAAGTGTTGGCACTGAGATGTGGCGTCAGCGCCAGAGTTGAAGCCCCTAATGTTGCGGTCAGCAAGTCGGCTAACATCCGCCATGTGCCGTCTTTCAGTTGCGAGAAGCAGATCATAGAATGGTTGAAACTGTTGCCCCTAACGTTGCGCCACGGCGTGTGGTTCGTTTATACCTCGTGTCTTCTCATTAAACTTTTATCTCGCGAATATGTTATTGCAATCCGCAGCGGGAGCGTTTCTATAAACTTAATTTAAACTTACGTTTTACACCGTGCTTTGTTTCCCTTATGAACATGCTTGAATGCTTCACTCGCTCCCTTCTCAATTGTTTAATTAATTTTTTGCTCTTCGCTGTTTGCGGCTCTTCCGTCATTTCCCCCTACTTCGTTCTTTTATCTCGCGAATATGTTATTGCAATCCTTAACGGGAGCGTTTCATTAAACTGATTGAAAATAGTTTTGCATTTACCTTTTTAGTAAAAGGCGAACTTTTAAGCCTGAGAAATCACCCCGTAAATGCACACGTTTAATTGCACATGTGTTAATATGTATGGTTACACAGTATTAAAAGACAGTGAAGAACATGATTTACCTTTGTTCCCGCGTTTGATAAAAGGCGAGCTTTTAAGCCTGAGAAATCACCCCGTAAATGCACACGTTTAATTGCACATGTGTTAATATGTATGCTTACACAGTATTAAAAGACAGTCAAAAATTAACGTCATTTACCTTCGTTCCCGCATTTGACTCGTGCTGTAAATCTCTTCCTTGTTTTTAGTTCACGTGATTACGTAGGAGGCGTGATGACGCGATACGTGACTCCGCCTCCTCCATTACAATGTATGGACAAAAAATATGTTCCAGTTGTGACCATTACGCGTAGAATTTCGAAATGAAACCTGCCTAACTTTTGTAAGTAAGCTGTAAGGAATGAGCCTGCCAAATTTCAGCCTTCCACCTACACGGGAAGTTGGAGAATTAGTGATGAGTGAGTCAGTCAGTCAGTGAGTGAGTCAGTGAGGGCTTTGCCTTTTATTAGTATAGATTTTAACGGAGACGTAGCGAATTGCCCACTTGCCCTGGTTACAGCTTAAAGTAAAATAAACAAGTAGCAACTATCATAGTCCTTAAATACTCCGTAAATGTTAAAATGACACGCAAAAAAGTGGGCAGTCTGCTCATTCGCATACTGTATTATGAGTCTGGTTCCCTTTTTAAACGCTTTAAACTTGCTGCTGAAAGCGCCCCACTCCTAACTGACTGGAACACATTTTAGTAACCAGCAGTGAGAAGTGGGTGTCAACGGAGTTGATTATCGGTCAATATTCGTGCTAAAAACGTTTATCTTTAATACTAATGCTTCTCAGTAAATGTTTATTGTTAATTTTTCATCTTTTTGCAAAGGCCATTATTTCATAAACTTTATTTCAAGGGGTATTTGTTTGTACCAAAAAAAGGGCAATACAGTTGAAAAAATCTGAGTATTCCCAAAATGTCAGGGGGTCACGTTTTCACAAGTAAGAGTAAGCCATCTTTTATGCTTAAAATGGTTCTCTGATGGCACTACTGTAGATGGTTCTTTACTGATTCTGAAAGCCATTCCTTGACAAAGCACCCTTTCATCTGGAGTAGGGTTCTTTGCATATAAAGTTTGTTCTTTTTGTGCTTTGAAAGATTTCTAATGTTTTGTAGGCTACCTAGCAGAACACTATTAGATTAAGAAAATTTGCTTGAACTTGGCCCTATGCAGTATGAGTCCTTTTAAAATCGCCACAAATTGTATATGAGAGAGAGACTGACCAGACTTTTATGGTGCCCTTACCTCATAATCTATAGAGTCAAGTTTCAACACTGCAACTTCCAAACAAGTCAGTGTTTTTTTTTTTTTGGTTTTTTTTTACTTTAATAGTTGCTTTTTAAACATTTACTACATTACTTCTTAACATTAATACATGGATGGGGAGGTAGTTGCAAATAAACATGTAATGAGAGTTCTCAAAGTACTACTACATGCAACAACAATGCAAGCACTGCACTCTTTCTGAATGAAATTTAAATATTGCCATGTAGAAGCTGAAAGAAGAAGAAATATATTTTTGACTACCCCATAATTGGACAGTTTTTTTTTTGTTTTTTTTTTGAAAAAAGAGCTCCAACATTTCTAAATATGGCATAAATAACCCAAAAGTGTCTATTCTTAGCCTACTTCTCCAGAGCAAGATTGTGAAGCAGTTGAAGAGTCTCTCGCCAATTAGGTGAAAAGCAGGAACAACACCTCCACTGGCTGTCGGCCCATCACAGGGTGAACACAAACGCACACATCTCAACTTTAACAGCAAATCTCTTAACCTGCATGTGCTTTGGCTGTGGAGGGGAAAAATCGCAGTATAGTGGGAAAAGCATGCACACAGAGAAACAGGGACTTGGTCATCCTTTCCAGTGCTGCAAGACCACAGGACTACTGTGCCAAGGTTAGAGTTAATGATTGAAACTAACTTAAAAGAAATTATAAAAAGTAGAAAAAAAAATTAATCTTATAAAATAATAGAGTAAAAGTAATGCAACAAAATGGATATTAAAGACAATACATATATTTAAAGAAATAACCAAGAAAAACAACGTAAACAATGAAATTATAAAAATAATGAACAAGTATACAATTGGATCGCAAACACCAGTGCATAAATGCAACATAAAAAATAAAGGAAAAATCATGGAAATACATGCAAAGATAATAAATGGGGTGAGTGTATAATTTCCACTTGTTACTGTAATTCCCTTTATCGTCACTCATTGCTCTCCCCACACTTCATTTGTGTTTTTTGATTTGTCAAACTTTTAATTGAAATATTTTAAATCCGTGTGTATATATACACACTATTATTTATATAGTGTGTATAATAGTATAATAAATATATACCCTGCGGTGGGCTGGCGCCCTGTCCAGTGTTTGTTTCCTGCCTTGCGCCCTGTGTTGGTAGACTCCCGTGACCCTGTAGTTAGGATATAGCGGGTTGGATAATGGATGGATGGACATACAGTATAATATGCCATATTTCTGCTGGTTTTAACGAGTGTTGTTTTTGTCATCCGTAATTTCAAGGATAGCGGTGTGGGGCGGGGGAAATGCAGCATGAAGGAAGTTATTTAACCGAGGAAAAACTGACTAACGATAAACCAACCAAGGCATTTTATGCATTTTTAGTAAAAAAGCCTTTTACTCACTGAGCACCGAAGGGAGAATTAAGAAGCAGATCCTATATTCGATGTTTCCCATCCTTTTAACCGACGAAGATAACAGTCCTGGTGATCTTGTTATCCGTTTGAGAAAACTGAGATCTGAACAGATTAATGTCAGTGTAACGCAGGTCCACTCCTCGCATCCTGGCACAAGAAGAATCGCGCACGACCTGGCAAAAGCCAACACGTGCACCTTTTCCCCTTATCAGCTAATTGCATATTTTTTAGGACTCAATCTATTTTCTTTTTTTTTTTTTTAACGAGTTGCCACTGTGCCATGTTATTGGGGTTGGTCATGCAAGTCGCCATTATTTTTAACAAAAACCCGCTTTTTTAGTTTGGAGGCTATTTTTGACGATACTATGAGGCGTTTTTCTCCTTTCTTTCTCAATCTCCTTCATGCGACAGGCACAAACTATATATTTCAATAGCACCCAATCGATAGCAGGAATCTAAAGTTAAACGGGCTGGCATTCCACTGTCACTAACTTAGGGTTTCGCTCTGTTACGTTTTTATTTTTTATTTTTTTTTTTTTTAGTCGAATCTGAAATCCTCAAAGTCGTGACGCTTGCAAGTCCATATCTCTGGATTTTAAGATTTAAAGGATTTTTTTTTATGACCATATCTTAACTCAAATGAAATGTATTAGTAATCAAAATACAAAAGTTAAATATGAGTGAATTTTCACAGTTGAACTAGGACTGAAAAAAGTGCCCCTCTTCCTATTACGTGTTAAACTTTAGAATTTTACTTTGCACAATGTTTGTCTTCTGCACCAATAAGGCATACAAAGGCGGGATTTCTTATCAATTTTAAAATAATTAGATTTTTCAAAATGAATGATAAATAAAAACCAAATGTTTAGTGAAATATTAACTTTTTATATCGCGTTTTTTTTTTTAAACCAAAATGCTAGTGGGGAAATCGCATTTACACAACTGAAGGAGGTCCTCCAAATTGTGTTTTTATGCTTTAGCGTTCAGAATAATGCATTTGTTTGGATATGCAACTATGAAGTGTTGGTGTTTTGTATTTCAGGAAATAAAGTCCTTTTGGTTATTTAAAATACATTTAGTATAACTTAAATACATATCTAATCGATTCTGTGACTGTCACTGTTAAAATAAAGCTAATAGCGCTGTCCTTTTTTAGAAACACTGTCCAGCGTATTGTTTAAAAGTAAATAAGCCTTGAAATTGAAGCTATTTGGAATGTTGTAACGATTTATCAAGAATATAGGTGTAAATGTGTTTATACTTTAAGTGACTCAACAATTTCATATATTTATGGTAAAGAAATAGACGTAGGTTTTAAACTTTATCAATTAACAGTACTTTGTGCTAATCTTTTACCCCTATCTTATTTTCACGAATATGTAAAAATGCAATTCCCTTTTCAACGTTGTCATACATTCTACTTTTGCGTGCTTTTAAATGGTTACCTGCCTAATTTTTGGAATAAAAAAACAAAATATTGTGACAAATACACCTCTTTAAAATGTGTTTTGGAGGGTTTTTTTTTTTTCGTGATCCCCATCAAATGTGAAAATCTGATTCCCTCTTTTAGAGGTTTTTAAATGTTGATACACTTCGTTTGTGGACATTGTGGGGAAAACGGTTTTCTACAACTTTAAAAATCTTGTCTGTAGTGGGCATTGTATTTTTATGATCCACTGTAAAATTGCGACTTCCTCACAATTTCAGCTTTTGTATTTGTTAATTTTATTATACAGAGTTAAGCTAAAGATCGAGATAAAAAAAACTTACTTTGGAAGTTAAAGATTTTTGCTTTATTTGCGGATATCCGTGTCAAATCTACAGTAAAGGGTGTGTGACGGATGATTAGGGGATACTACTCTCGCTCTCGCGCTTTTTTGTACAAGAGAATTTAATCTTTTGAAGTGTTAGTAAATAAAAATGCCATTTACAGAAAGACAGTCCTCTGTCGTGCATTGAATGGCTGGCTGAATTGTCAAAAAACTTTATTTACATTATTTGATTGACGGCTTTCTCCAAGGCGACTTACATTTTATTATTTGTTTCTTTTGGTTTCCAATTGGAGCACAGGCAGATCAAGTGACTTGCTCAGGGTCACAGTGTCCGTAGGTGTTGACGAGGATCAGTTCATAGGACTCGTGTAAAGTTTAAGGTTAATTTTGTTTTCATTGTATTTTACGTTTTCTATTAGGATAGCTGCGGAGGGCTGGCGCCCTGCGTTAACTGGGATGGATGGATATTAAGATAAGAAGTTTTAACTCCTTGACTTTTTTTTTTTTTTTTTTTTTTAATATATATACACGGGTGGGCAAACACATCTTTTAGGTCAGTGGTACTCAACCTTGTCCTATCAGGAGCCACATTGACAAATATTTTTGCAAGAGCTGCAATCCAAAAAGTCCCTTTTCTCCCTGTAACCATTAAACCCTGAAACGCTTGGAATGTAAACCATGATGTAATAGTATAATTATCACTCCAATCGCAAATTTCAACATTACTGGCAGTGTTTCAACATTACCATTATTAAATGATTTCCAAGTGCTGATCAAAGTGCATAATCGCCAAACGGACAGCCCATTGCTGATCATCACAGCCCATAACAGCAGGTAAGAAACTGACCCCACATTGCTGATAATTTTTCACAGTACAAAACAGCACATTGCTGATGAATACAGTTTCACTTTGTTCTCCAACAACCCTTACCTGCACATCTTTGAGATTTAGAAAACAAGCACAATATCCTTTAATAACTTTTTAGCATTCAAAAGGAATGCAAAAACTGACTATGCTCTCCTAGTCACAGTAGAATCTGACGGATGTTTTTTTTGTTTGTTTTTTTTTCTCCTATCGTTCCTGGTCTTCTTTATCGAGAAACCGCGTTGAACGGGCAAGCAATATGCAGTCCTTCACCAATTCTCCAACTATATCAATTTTGTCGGATACCTCTGTCGCCCTTTGCTAGATATAGTGTGGAACATTTTTTTTCTGAGTAGTTCGGTTCTGTTTGAGTCTCGCCAGCTTTTCGGTCCGTAGCTGTCCACCCCATGTACTGGGCCGAGACCGATCCATTCTCCCGCACTGCTTGGCAAGCAAAGAATAACTAGAGTTCACAGTCCTCTTTAAATGCCCAATATTCCGCTATTCATATTTGTGTCTCTTACGTACTTTGTGCTAATTTTACTAGCACGGTTGAGGAGGTGGGGCGTAAAAGATTGATGTGCGCCAATGATCATGAAATAAATTCTGATAGTATTGTTTTTTGTTTATTTTTATTTATTTTTTTTAATAGATTGACTTGAGAGAGCCGCAACTGGCTTTTGAAGACCCACACGCTGCTCACGAGGTTGAGCACCACAGTTTTAGGTTATTTGAGCACTTACGAGATTGTACCCAAGTGCACTGTTCCATTGTGGTATTCTTTTGAGGTAATGCTATTGTAATCACAGCCTGCATGTTTGTTTTTTTTTGTCTGTAAACCTATTTTTGCCCACACCTGTATTTGATTTTATGGGGTTACCTGAACATATAAAATGCAGCCAGTTAGTGGAAACTACCACGGCCGCAACGTATTTAGACCAAAAACCTTAATGAAAATGAAAGGCGAATACGCCCCCTGTAAGTGACATCGGTGTACAGCAGCCGTAATAGATGTTATATCTATGCAATAATATTACACTCCCAAAAAGGAGAAAGACGGACACAGATGCAAAGAAACTTTAACAGGTTATTTTTTTACGAAGGTCGTTGCTGAGTACACGTTATACCATATTAGCATTATAATCTACTTCCTACTAGCTCCCCTATACCCATACAGTACTTCCTTATTACTATTGAACCCCTAATAGTTCAACAGACTTAAAATGTTCTATAATAGAGGTAGCACAAAAAGTCAAAGGGTAAGCAACGGACCTACTGACATACAAATCTGAAACCTTCATGAAGAAAGTCTCATTTAAAACGCATTAGTCAAAAACTTATAAGCATATTAATTATGGGGGGCAAACTTTTTCGTCTGACCTGAAGCGACAGCCAGTGCTGACGGAGCTTTTCGCTTGTGTTGCTTTGTGCCATTTGAAGGCACCTTCAACTTCCTTCCTCCCTCTTTTAACTTTATGGCCTTTATTTATTATCATTTTGCACATTCATTGTGGCATGTTACCTGAAACGATCGAAACTTGGTCTTCATACCTCACCCCCTAGAATCGGGTCTTTAGTGGTGTGTCTTTTTTTTTTTTTTTTTTTTCCTCTTCCCTGCTCAGGAACCTTTCCTCGCTTGTTGCATTCACTGAAGACATAAAAGAGAAGGATGTACTGGTACAGCCCGCAACGAAAGGTGTCCTTAGCTCCAAACGTCTCTCCTAGCACCTGCAGACTTATGGGTCAGTTATCTCTGAATGCACTAGCAAGGTCATAGATTTCTTCTATCTTTTTTGCGGGTGACGCGCCCGGTGTGCATTGACTGAGGCTTCTCTTTTTGTTACATTCTGTTTTGACGCTAGACAACAAGTGGAAACTTCAATGCCGTCGTGGGAAACCCCACCCAGTAGAGGAAGATGGCTGGGTCAGTACTGTGCTTGGATGGACGTTTCCGTTTGAGACTCATCTCGCCTTGTTAAAGAGCTCTTAAATAACTGGATTTCAGAAACTTTACCACCTAATCATTGAACAATAGCATTGCTTTCCTTAAGTGCTTTGGGTTATCACTTGCCAGAAACTTGTTGTTTAGGGACACAAGCTGCTTAAAAAAAAAGCATCTCAAGTTGCAATTTTCCTACTAAATCATTTACCACAAAGACATTTAGAAACAAGCATAATCCAAGAGTAAAGTTTGAAGAGAAACATAACAGCAGCAATTTAAATAACCTTATAGGAAGGCAGAAAAAACGCCAAACCAGAGTAATTTATAACGTATGTACACGAGTGTATCACAGGAGTCTGGGCCCTGTACATAAGCAATCACTTTGGGCCCCTTCCTCTCAAAAACAAACATATTTTTTTCATTCTGGGTTGAGAAATGCTTGGTTAAAAGGAAAATCATTTGAAGTGCCAATTGCCAAAGATCCATCTGCAAAGGTGCTCAAGACACCAAGTATGTGTTGTGGGGTTTAAACTACCACCAAAGGTGTGGAATAAGGTCCCAGAAATATTGTTTGAATCAGGATACATACCATGCAGAACCTTCTTTCTTGATAAGTTCCACACCCAGCTTTCAAAGGAAAGAAAGAAAATCAGTACTGGGTAAGAATAAACAGTATTAAAAGCATAATATTGGAGTTGAGGAGACTGTTACAAAGTTCTAGAGTCATGCCTTTTCTATGTGTGTGCATGTTTTTAAAAACTGATTCCAAGAAATAAATCTAAGAACTTCAATGCACCAGCCAGGGACCACAGACAGATCAGATCATTATTAGTAATAGTACTAATATGTTTTTTTCTTCAGCTAGTGAGAAGTTAAGCAAAATGACACATTTTATTGGCTATCTAGAAAGATTACAATATGCAAGCTTTCAAGGCAACTTGGGGCCCCTTCTTCAGCCAAGACTTCTCACTGCATTCATAATGGTTAATACAGTACAACACCCTAGTACTTTCAACTACAAATGGTTAATCAAATCTCCCTCATGTTAATATACAAAAGGGAAAGAAGAAAACCTAAAGAATCAAATCAAAGTAGCATTTAGAATCCTATGTTTTAAATAGAATGCAAAAGAAAATAGAATTGATTTTTTTTTTCCAAGAGATGTGTGAAAAAGGAATGGAGAAAGCCTGCCAATATAGCCCTGTTATTTCTGCAATGTTGTGTTTCAAGCCTGTATGAGTCTTGGGGTCAGACTTTGCCTATTTAAATGTCCCTCTCAACATTCTGAAATTGTCAAACCACTACTTTGCCATAGCACCCTCCACATCTTGTTCCCACCAGGCCTCTTCCTTCATGCCTGCAGGTTTCTGTTTTACAGCTATGACAATGATGATCCCACTCAAAGCATCTTTAAGCACTTGCAAGTTTGATAATATAAGCAATTTAAATTCGGCAGTTAGCATGTAGCTGGTATTCTTGGCTGCCTGTTTTGTTGGCTTCTGCCTAATAGTGTTGATCAGCGAATTTCGCCAAAGTGTTATTTGCAGCAAATTTGCTGCATTTGTCTTTGTTCATTGAATTATTTACCGATAATTTGGCCAGTTTAGGAATTTTTTTTTTTAAATACCAGCGTCCCATCAAAATGCTTTGCAAGGCCAGTGTGATGTCCTCCCAAGTTGTAACAGCCACCATTGATGGGACCGCCCCAGACTGTAGCTTGTAGCTAAATGTGCAGGTCAGTGTTAGAGTTCCACATCAACGTAAGAAAAGGTGGCTTGTGCCCTATGCATGCATAATAATTAGCCACTTGGTACAGCAAGAGTGAAAGCAAACCTTAAAGTCTGACACCTCCCCCCCCCCCCAACATAGGAGACTCTATGAAATAATAATGAAAGATTTATTACTATTTACAAGATTATCATTTTGATAGAATAAATAGTGCAAAGCATCAGCATAGACAGTTTTTGGAGAGCCTTCAGCGTGTCTTCAATCATGACCTCCTGTGTGCAGAGTGTAATGCAATGTTAAGATCAATCCCTTGCAATAAGTCTCAAGCAATACACACAAACACAAAGGCAATGATGAAGACAAACCTATCCTGATTTAAATGTGGTGGGTTCATCCGCATGATGCACAAACTTTCAAGTGCAGAACATTTGTATATGCAGGTGAACCTGCTTGCATTTGTGTTGGTGTGCATTACATGGAATTTCTATACTTTCCTCACAGTGGTCATCCCAGATAGAAAAAAGCAAACCTCAAAGTTCATCACTTGGTAGACAGCTGTGCAGGGATTCAGGTAATCATGAATTTTAATACATGACAGAAAGCACAGATCTGCACAATTAAACTCCTAATAAGCTGTGAATTTTTTGCATTCATGAACACACAAATATATATATAATAATTTGAATGTTTTCATCACATCAACTACAAAATGTAAATGTTAAAACTACAGAATATATTTATGTTTACAATATTCTTCTAAATACATTCATCATGTCAATATTTAGTCAATCTAATATTTTAAACCTATGTAATGAAAACAACAATACAGGTTTCTTGGTTTCTCTGGGGGGTATTTTCCGTACGTCGCTTAAATCATCCGAGATCAGATGCCTGATCTTGGATGAGTTAATGCCGGTGAAACTCCTCCGGGATAAGTCGGTTTTTCAACTGTAGTAGATTAGTCTAGTCTAGCTGGATCTAATCATCCGAGATGAATACGCGCGCCCACGCTGAGTGAAAAGCCCATATATATTGAGTCTAGAAAACATGATCAGCAAGTCTTTGATAGGCTGTAACAAAATGACGAAAGAACGGGTGCATTTGTTTTTTTTCCCACAGAAGCTGTGTGTGTGTGTGTGGGAGATAGTTACTCGAAGGATTTCAAGATTTAATATGCACAAGGGGTAACACTGCAAAAGCAGCCCAAACCAGAAAAGACGGCTGGCAAAAAGTGGCCGACAAATTTAAAAGCGTGTGCATTGTAGCCTACTTACTGAAAGCAGCGTTTCATTTCCTATGTGTCAGATTAATTATTATTTAATATCATAATTCCAGATCAAACGTGAGCACAAGGAGAACACGGGAACATGTTAAAGTGAAGTACAAGAATATAGTTCAAACTGGTAAATATTGGTATATAACTATTTAAAGAATTGTTGACATAAAGAATCATATATAATGTAAAGAACATTAATTTTAAAGCTAATAAGAAGGCAGACAAGCAAAAAACAGGTGGAGGTCCACGCGGTCCAGACCTAACCCCTGCAGAAGAGTTGCCTCTCCAGCAAAACGCCCATCGCCCTGTTTCTGAGGGCATTCCAGGGGAAGCTTCTCCTCAGAACCAGTAGCAGGATGCAGTGGTCATTTTCATTTCAGGTAAAGGATGGTCATTGCATATATTTGTCCTCAATGTGTGCCATATGTATGTTCCATATAGCTCTTTTTTGTTGGGTCAGTTGCAGGGAATGTCATATCCCTAGAACCTGTGTCTGACCAACAAGATATTGACAAAGGTCAAATATTTGATGAAGACACTGTCTCATTATTTATAAGGAGGAGAGGTACATTTTCCAAATCAAACTCCACTCTGATCAGTCCCATGTGCCCCAATCACATTTGGAAATCCTGGGTAATGAGAATGTTAGGCTGATTGTGAGATTTTTCATGGAACTGTGGGTGTTTTTGCCTGTGTATTACCTACCTGCAATGGCATGAAATGCCTCTTTTATTGTCTGCACACGCAGGTGTCCAGGAAACACTATGAAAACCCGAAGGAAATATTTCAGAGCTAAACAGACTTTACGAATTGCCTGGCAAACGGCACTTTTAGATAGATTTTCCGCATCGCCTATAGTATATAAAAAAAGTGCCGCTTGCAAAAAACCTCAAAGCAATGCATACTGTCTGTGTGGTTGTGAGAGCCCGACTTCGCCGAGTTTGACTTCGAATATAAGGTCCTAATAAATTTGAGGTACAATATTCCCCCTCGGCTAAAGCGGTAGCTTTCGAAAAGAATTTCCTCCGGGAGCAATAAAGGATCTTGCCGATCGCGCAAAACCCTCTCTATATGCCCATGCACGGACACTGATTAAGTGTGTGAGGTAATCCTTGTTTACATAAAACGGTTTGACGATGTGGATGTGCCGCTTTGACAACACATCCAGCAAGAGTTTCGAAAAACCGACAGATCCAGGATCAGGTCAAATCATCAACAATTACATCCGGCTAAACAAGTAATCCACGTGCGAAAAATACCCCTATGGTTTTTGTTAATTCTTAGTTTTCTTGATCCAAAGCTTCAATTAGGGTGTGAGTAAACATTTTCTGGTGCATCCCAATGAATCATCCAGCATTAGTCTGCCATCTACCGCAATCCCAAAGTCCTTGGTACCTTCTTTCCATGTTCTTGATATCTTGATGGATTCTATCACCCTGCTGTTCACTCACCACTCTGAAATTTTCAGAAAAAAATTCCATGTGCAAATCCAACAGGTGAACTTTAAGAGTTATGTTGCAACCCAATTCTTTAAACTTAGCCAATTCATTTTCAATTGCAATCGGGTCTTCAGTGTTTTCACCAGTGCAGGAACCTTTCATAGTGCTGGATACACTGAAGATATAAAATGACAACCAACCTCCATTAGCACCTTATCTCCTGGCACCTGTAGGGGTATGGGCCAGCCATCCTTAAATCATCCTCCATCCAGGAATTCCTATTGGTGTAGCCAAAGATCAGTAGCAGGAGCTTCAATTTCATCACAGGTACCTTTTTTTTGCATTTGATGCGGCCAGTGTGTAATAATGGAAGCTTCTAATTTTGTTGCGTGACCTGTCCCTATTGTTTGTATTGGGTTCTCTTTCATCATGTGACTCTTTGACGTGTGACAATGAGTAGAAGCTTCTATGCAGTGGCGGGCAGCCATTTGTGGGGCAATTTTCTGCCTTGTGAAAGAGCCCCTTGACAATTGGATTTAATGAAGAGGAGCACTGCTTTGCTTAAACACGATGGGTTACCGTTTGCCAGAAACCTGTCCTTAAGAGGATGTTGGGGACCTTAGCAGCATGTCAAGTCAGGGACTAAGCACAAGTTATTATCATGAAAGTGCAGCACCCAGCCGAGGCGCCAGTGGACAGTGCCGTATACTATCTCTAGCAGCGATTTTCGTACGGAATAATTTAACACCAAGACATCAAGTATCATAATGAAAAATGTTCAAAACAGAACTTGTGAAATACAAATTAAGAAAAAACACAAAACCATGTAAAGAAATAACTATACGCTACATGTGCAACCAGGGAAGCAAGTAGCTGTTTTGAGAGAAGAATACAACATTTGTAGCTCCCTTTTCTTCATGCACTTTTAAAATAAATATATATTAGTAGCAGTGAACAACTGCATGACTAATCGTCAGCAGGACTGGGGGCAAAAAATTAAGGCAACGACACAGAAAAAAACAACAGTTGAAATAACTTCGCTGTCTAAGGCTGCATGGTTTAATTAAAGGTAAACATCTTTATGAAAAGTCTTACAACTTGCAATTCATATTGCACAAAATATCGTCCTACGTTGTACATCCCCATGTATGATTTTACCAATTATAGTATTTGTTCCTGGCATGCTAAAAAAAAAAAAAAAAGTCTCTATAGGGTCTCTTGTGTGGGAGAGAAAGAAAAACCTATTGTGCATGGATTAGTTGGTGTAACCCCCAGTGCAGGATTTACGTATAAGCTACACAAGCTATAGCTTAGGGCCCCCGCCTTCTTGGGGGCCCCCAAATCAAATTGTCCGAGTGAGCAATTGTCATATATACTTAAATATACTACAGCATTATTTGTCCCAATCAGGCCCGGCCTTAGGCATAGGCGAAGTAGGCGACTGCCTAGGGCCCCGGAGTCCGGGGGGCCCCGGATCGACTCCTTGGTCTAATTTTCATGCATTTCACAGAGCTTCCTGGGGGGCTCCGCCCCCCTCAGGGGGCCCCTGGACTCCCCTTTTGCCTAGGGCCCCATAATACCTAAGACCGGGCCTGGTAACCCCCCTCTATTATTTGTATATTTTGACAAGAACCCGTTAACGGGACAAAGGACAACAGTGGAGAAGATATAATGAATGCTGAATGTTAGCTCTATAGAGTTAATTTTCCAAACAAAACCGCCTTTTGTATGAGAAAGGTTTAACTGTGGAAATGAGTGTACCATCCAGTGGATGAGATGGAGTAGCATAGTGGAGAAGGAAATGATGTAGAAAAGTATCTGCAATCTTAAAATCGATTTTACATATTTGCAAATAAAGATGGAGTACATTTCTAATGCAAAGGTTCAACTGTGGAAAAGAGTGTACCATTTAGTGGAGGGGCACATTAAACAAGAAATTAATAATAATGACTTTAAAGGCAATTTTAGCTATTCAGTGTTTGCTTTGCGAGCAGCTCACAGGGGGCACACATTTCTACAGAATGGATGTGCTGTGGTAATGAATGTCTCCTCTGATGGAAGGGATGGAGGAGCACAGTATATTCAAATGCTGTAGAAGACTGTCTGATAGGGCTTTTAAAGGCATTTATTGATTCACACAGTTTCAATTGCTTGTATGACAGAGGTAAAATTTCCCATTTTTTTCTCCCAGGAAATATGCTTATGAGTAAGGGACCACGTATAACATGAAAAGTGGATTAATAAATTTACTTTAACGAATTATCTTTTAAAAATCTTTTTGCAGTGGTCTTAAGTAATGAATTGGTGATTATTGGTAACCGAACATATAGTGTGCATGACAAAATGACTGAAGATTCAACAAACCAGTGACATTTTTAGGTTCATTTTCACAAAATGTACTGTCCACCGTAAATCGCAGAGCACCCCGGTAAAATGAAAACCTGTAAACACAAACTTTGTAACATCACTACGTGGGTGGTTGGCTGCGCATGCATGTTCCTGATAGACCAGCATTTTGCATGGAGAATGCATTAAACACAAAGTGAAACTGCATGCAATGATGCATGAACACGAGGATATCCATGACCATCACATCTTGGTTTGCTTATGCCAAATCAGAAGGGACACTGAAATTCAAATTTGGCAAATATATGAGCTGTGCTAAATATAATTCGCGATGGCAAAAATGCAGTTCTAATGAATGAGAAGAACATAATCCTCACAACATTGATGATGATGTACAACACTTGGGAGTTTAGTGCAAATTTTAACATAAGTCCATTTGAGAGCTGCTTTACTTGGAACTAAAACTTTAGCATGGGCAAGGCACTAGATAAATAAAAGGTGGTATTATTTAGCAATACATTAAAACCAGTACAATGGTGTTGCCATGTTTAGCATTTAATATTACTGTAACAAGGTATCTTTTCTAAGCTGGCTGGACTCCTTTTTAGAAACAAAAAGGACTGGATGGAGGCAGATTTGTTTCAAAAGCATTGGATTCTCTGAAGCCTTTTTTGGACTTTTTATTCTATGTTAATTAGTATTGCCTATTATATATATATATATATATATAATATATTTTTTTTTTCACAGCATTAGTAGTCTGAATCACAATCTGATTGTATGGGTGGTTACCTACCAGGTAACGCTTGTGGTTGGTCAGCAAGTCGGCTACCACCACAAGCGTTACCTGGTAGGTAACCCCCCATACAATCAGATTGTGATTCAGACTACGAATGCTGTGAATGTAATTACCCCGATCTACATGTTGTCAAATAAACAAACCACACGCCGTGGCGCAACGTTAGGGGCTTCGCCTCTAGCGCTAACATCCGAGGTTCGATTCCCGAGAGGGAGTGCAGTAGAGTGTGTACGCCTGATGAGCCCAGAATTAGGGCGAAACACGTGTCGCGTACTCTGCATTATTTGACAGTAAACTATTTCAACCATATATATATCTTCCTTCATCCTGTAAAGCACTTTGAGCTACATCTTGTCTATTAAAATGTGCTATATAAATAAATGTTGTTGTTGTTGTTGTTCTTGTTGTAGCTGCTAGCACATAGCGGGGCCAAATCAAAACAATACCAATCTTGCTTCCTCTCACATCTCCTCTCAGATCTTGAATGCTTAACTTTATAAACAAATTACAGATTAACAGGGTAATGAACATTGCAAGTCTAAATGTAGATATGCATTTGAAATTCTAATATAATGAACATTTATTCCTCTAATTTAGCCCTTAAGTGGCAACATAACTTTACATTACTTTACGACATCTGTCTCCTAGGCTATGCCAGTTTGAAAGTCGTCATTATTATTACTGGATTATTATATTACATTTGTGATTCAACGCGGAGAGACACGCTCCTCAGGCCCAGCCCCAAAGACCTTGAAGTGTAATGATTGTAAACTTTTTTGTTTTAAGGTGTCTGTCACACCTTAAAGTCAAGTTTTCAGCGTTTACTTAACTGGGCAGGTGTCTTTTTGGCTTGCAGGACATTGAAACAGCCAATTTTAATTTAGAGGTATTGTTGTACAGTGTATATAGTGTAGTGTGTGTTGGGTTTTTTTTTGTTTTTTTTTTTAATACCACTTCCAAAAACATATTTTTGTTTGATTTTCTGTAAAGCCTGGGCAGCAATACATATATTGTATGTAAATTAAATGTGTTAGACCATGGATAACATAAGAATATTATGTGGGTTGGTGCGAATGTGCCTTACATTACAAAAGGTACTGTGATTGTTGCACTCACCAGTGGAAACTCATTTTCTATTGCTGGTTTCACACTTTTAGTTTTCTCATCAGACATGCAATTTTACACCGGCCCACATTTTAGCATTTTGGTCTGGAGTCAGGATTGACAAACTGTCGAACCCTATATGGAGCCTTATGCTACTGTAGCAAATGTCCGGCATTTGATTAAAATAGCTATTGACTTTAAGTTGCACCGTCTTTGTTTACTTAAAAAAAATTGTACAATTAAAAGAAAATGGCTCTTAAAGGTATAAAATTGAATGGGATACAGATGAACTTGTGTGTAACGGAAAAAAGTACTCAAGTATATTTCATGCAACTGTATCAAAATAGCTTGTTTAGCAACAAAATTAATACACTTCAAACATGAAATTATCAAAACGAGCAAAAGAGAACGTGACAAGCATCAATGCATGTAAAAGATAAATTTGCAACCGATAACAGAATACCTCAAGTATGGAAGCATTTTAAAAATATAAAGAAAGTTAAGTGTCATTTGAAAATAAAGCCATTCAAATAAATAAATTGGTGCGATATCTCTCTATTATAAAAAAAAAATCTTGAGATGAGACAAGACTATTACCAAGAGATTTTTTTTTTTTTTTTTAAATCCTACACTCCTCTCAACCATTTACAGTTAACGGCCCACACCCATGGCCCTCTCATTCGTGTGAAAGCTTTTGTCAGACACAGTTCCAGCACTCTCAGCTCTTATAAATGTTTACGTTTCCCTCACCTTAAGTTCACAATAAAAGACTTATTATGTCCAAATCTTATTGAAGAATTTCATCCCAAAGGGTTATCAACAGAAGAAATGAGTATCCTAGCACCGAGAAATGATGAAGTCAAACGAATTAATGTGAAAATTGTCGGTTACACAGCAAATTGGTTAAATGCATATCAATAGACTATGCTGAAACAACAGTTGGAGGGGATTATGTGGAAGATGAAAACATCAACTTAAAATATCCTGTAGAATATCTACAACCGTTAACACCGTCCGGTCTTCCACCGGCCGAATTACTATTGAAAGAAGAATGTATCGTAATGTTATTTCGTAATTTATGTATGAGTGAAGGGCTATACAATAGGACAAGATTAGTTGTATTCCAAAACTATCAAACAATTCTGACATTTCAAATTTTAACAGGTGACAAAATTAGACACCAAAGGAGATCTTGATATGCCATTTGTATTAAAACGTTTAGTTTCCCGTTGGAATAGCTTTTGCTATGACAATTAACAAATCACAGGGACAAACATTTGAAAAAGTCGGTTTAGTTATCAGAGAGAAAGAAACAATATTCACTCATGGGCAGTTATACATTGTGTTGTCACGATGCAAGTCCAAACACAGAATCAAAATTCTATGCGATATTGACGAAAAGTTAATTCCAAATATTATTTTTACTTAAGTATTACAGTAAAAGTGTATTTTCGTGTTAATTTCAACGCCAAACAGAACAAAAACGTATAACGCAACAAATACCTCTAATGCAACATGAAACACAATTTTTTCTTTCAATTAAGTTTTACTATTTTTTTACTATGGTTAATTACTCACTGTAATGTAAAATAGTTAGGTCTATTTTATGCATATGTTATTTTCATGGGAATTGTTACAATCTGTTTAAATTGTACATCCAGTTCCCCATACACGAGCGGCAGAGCAGCACCCCCCTATTACCCCACCCCTGGGGGTTGGCAAGCAAGGGGCAGAGCTCCCTAGTATTTGTGGGTTTTTTTTTTGTAAATATAAAGTGAATTCTTCAGACAGATGGCTTTATAGTTCCTCCCTGACTGGAAGACAAACACTGGAGTCAGGCCCGGTCTTAGGTATTATGGGGCCCTAGGCGAAAGGGGGGTCCAGGGGCCCCCTGGAAGCTCTGTGAAATGCGTGAAAATTAGACCAAGGAGTCGATCCGGGGCCCCCCGGACGCCGGGGCCCTAGGCGGTCGCCTACTTCGCCTATGCCTAAGGCCGGGCCTGCTGGAGTTGGCCTCTAATCTCTCCGTACAGCTGGCTACAGACCTTTCCTTGGTCATTTTATACTGCTGGGTACATTAGTGTCTTAAAAAGACAACGACCAGCATGTCCACAGACACAAGGTATTAACCACTTGTGTTTCTATGAATGTTTACCCATTTCACCATGGTGCGCCCTAATAAATGCACACCCCAAAATAAATTCACAAGTGAATGTAAAAACTTTTTTTTAATACAATAGACCAAAGTATTGCCAAATTGAATATGCACAATATTCAATACTAGTAAATATCTTACAGAGGTACCTTGAGACAATTGCACAATTAAAAATCTGGATATAAGAATAATACAGAACTGTTATCTTTGTAACTATATAACTTAAACATTATTGCAGTGCTGTCACAACTGACATTTAACAAAAGTTTAAGGAGTGACATAAATAGGAGTGACATAAATTTTAACAGACGGGCATCATGGGCACTGGCCGGGGGCCTCAGGAGCATGGGGCACCACAATGTTTCTGATCCCTATGAATGTTTGTTTGCCTATCAAAACAGGGGCCTCAGCACAATACTTTGCCCAGGGGCCTATGATGCTGCTAAGACAGCCCTGGACATGGCAATGAGAACTTCTGTTTTGAAGCTTTAACTTCCTGGACTTTCTTGGTGCACGGTCCTCTATAGCATATTGTCATATGACTGCTGCTCATTCCAGCTTGTTTAGGTAGTAGCATTAATTATTATGGCTCTATAGTAATTTTGGACTGAACGTAAGGTCTTTACTTAAAACCTTTCTTATTGCTACAGAACTTGGATAGCACTGTTATGCATAGGAGGAAAGGGGGCTCTGGGATTAAATCATTGTTCTGGGCTCCCTGTAGGCATTCTGAGAGAATCATGGAAAAAAGTAATACAGTATGTCATTTTAAAGCTTAGGACTCTCCCAAACTTGAATATGTTCTACACAAGAACTACAAACAAGTATGTGATAGGTCTGTGGAGAACTGAAAAAACCACCATTGAAGAAAACAAATGTGAGATTATGAGAGAGCGAGTATTTAATGGCAGTTTAGAATTCTCCTTGATAGCCATCAGAGCAGGGTAACCTCTTTGAAATAAATATTTCAACAATAGAGAGTGTGATCCATCAATTACCTGTTTTAAGAGAGGAAGTTTATAGTTTGTTGACAAACACATTCTGCTCAAGTATATAAAGTATAGAGAAGGATTTTATTTTTAAAAAGGAATTCTCACTACCTGCAGTGGGTTGGCACCCTGCCCAGGATTGGTTCCTGCCTTGTGCCCTGTGTTGGCTGGGATTGGCTCCAGCAGACCCCCATGACCCTGTGTTCGGATTCAGCGGGTTGGAAAATGGATGGATGGATGAATTCTCACTACTGTGTGGCATGACCGGTAAGGTATGTTGTGTGTTTTTTGTTTAAACTCCAGATCTGCTGTCCATTAGGCTTTTTATATAAAGCTTTTGTTAATCAGTACATTTCAACATTAAGCATTTAAGATATTATATACAATAAGTGTAGCGTAAGCCAACAGCTTGTTATAATGTACATTGGACCATATGAGCACCCTGAAATTTCGTTTCAGTGTGAGGTGCAGGATGAAGTTCTGTGCCTGTGTGTTAGCTCACTCACAATTGCAGCTAAAATGCACGCACATTTGGAAATAGCGTCAGCATTTACTATTTATGCTTTACTGTCCCTAGAACTATAATCGGTAATGCTGTTACTAGTCATTGCTGAAGAACTGTCACTATTATAACACAACAAATCTTACTTCTTCAGGCATTTTATGTGCTGACAGAATGTACTCGACTCCTCTGCTGCCACAAATGCTACCCAACAGCCGATCGAAGTCACTATTACCCCTAGACATGTGTAAACTCCGAGTGTGCATGTGTGTGAGAGAGATTAGCAGTGGACAAGGTATCTCTGGGATAAGGTAAAGAGGTTTAAGAGGACTGGACCTGCCAGTCCAGTGTTGGGAATATTTATTTGAAAAACTGAATTTTTTTTCTTAAATACTTTTTGGTTAAATTTGTACAGACAGACGTTATCTCCATTTAGCTACTTATGTGACTTTTATGATTGGCTGCACCAGTAATTTAGGTGTCATATTAAAGGGGTGAATGCTTAATAAATAAATGCAAAATGCAGAAAAAATTGATAACCTAATTTAGACTAACTTGTAAAGAATTCTTCTCACTTCAACATTAGAGAGTCATTTTCTGCTGATCATTGTCAAAGAAACCAAATAAAATCCAATGTTATGCAACGTTGCATAACCATATATGAAAACTTTCAAGGGGACGAACACTTTTTATAGGCACTGTATATGCTATAATCCCTTGTGACCATATAATTGCATCAGTTGCATTTAGAATGGATGAACGAACCCTTCTAGCTTTTGATTGCAAGAAATGTGATTCTCCCCATCACCCTATGACCATGCTCTTGGGGTGGGAAAATGGATGGATAGTGTTGTGCATGGAGGTCTGAGGATCACCTTCTGGATTCTAGTGATGTATGCAGTACATTTAGGTGAGAGGGGGCTCTGCTGCTAACAATATTCTCTCTTTTCCCTTCCCCCTCCGCAGTACTGTGAAGAAACTCTGTGAAGGCACCTGGGCCACCCCCACAACATCCTGGCAACCAACATCCAGCCAAGGAGTGGTCTTAGTCAGGAGCTAGACCCGGTGTATGTCAGATGTTCCCGACGCTGACCTGGGGCCTCCTGTATAAACGGTGCATACGCATAGAAATCTTGCGTACGAACATTATCACGCTCAAATCGATGTATAAAACCTAAACTTGGGGTAAAGCCACGCACATTTCCACGGTACCTCATACCCTGGCGTACGCAATTTCTCCGCTCGGTTTTGCAGACTGGCGGTACCCAGCGTCAAAGCAGTGCTACTGTTGCTGTGTGGTCAACCTTTCTTTCTTAGATCCACATTCCTGATACGGCTTTATAAATACACTGAAACTAACTGCATATTGTTTATTAGTGTAATGCATCTGATTGTAATTGACCTGTAGAAATATAATGGTCCAGGGAATAGCCAGAGTATTCCAAATACCATAACTGCTTTAGCGTTGTTACTCTCACATCTTCTTCTTCTTCTTCTTCTTTCAGCTGCTCCCGTTAAGGGTTGCCACAGTGGATCATCTTTTTCCATATTACTCACTGCACCACTCGGAGTATTTATATCGCTGTATCTGAATGGGTAATCACAGCAGCAGCTGATCGGAAAGAGAATTACCGTTATACAGTTTCAAGCACACGCTGCCTCAGCCACAGCAAAACGCGTCAAAGCCTTTCATGTACGGACCTCGCGTTTCAGAAACCGTTTCATCCCAAGAACTATAAACGCACTCAATCAAGTGCTCCTTGTAGAACTGTCTGTACTTATAAGTACAATTACCCCACTGTAAACTTGCACTACAGTTATAATATTGCACAACCTGCGCCATTTTATAAAGCATGTATGATGACAATATTTTTAAGATGAAATGCAGCAAAATATGTTGCTTATAGTATACAGATAAAACTTTAACTTCATTTAAATAATCTGTATTGTTAATAATTAAACATGTGAGGACACGGTGCCGCAGCACTAGCTAGTTCATGGATAGCTCCTACCTTGTGCTGTATTATTGCTGGTGCTGACGCGACACTGGAAGGATAGACAGAGATAATAATTAAACACGTACTATGAAGATATTTCAATGTTCCTTAAAAGTTTTGAAGAATCGGCGTTCTAAGCTTACAGATGGCTTAACGTCTATTACAGAGCTGAGTGTGTGGCGATTGGATATTTGGAGAAAGAAAAGTAAGGACAGGAATTGGAGGTTAGTACGTTTGAAAGAGACAGTACTTTTGTAATTATTTTATCGAAGGTTGCGCATGGCGCAGCAAGCCTCTTGCGTGAGATATGAACAATCACTGCGCCACCGTGTTCCCATGTTTAATAACATGCTTTCATCCCTATCATCATGAAAAAGATATCATGTATACATCTCAGTATTTTAATTATTCAGAGAGCTGTAATATCACGAATGTAATGCATTCTGTGTCCTGTCGGAGAAAGAGAAAGAACGGAAGCACGTAGTAATTCACACACACAGAGCACATAGAAGATCAAACACAGAACAAAGCATTTAACATGCTACTTTAGTTACGATGGGATTTGAGAAACTAGTAAAATAGACGATTTTAAGATGAAGTTTATGATGTTCTACTTTAATGAAAAAATAAACTACGTGATTAAAGTGGAAACTTAGAGATTAAAGTTGACATTTCGTGCTTTTTTCCCCCTGTGTGCCTATTTTTTTTTTTTCTCTGTACCTTAATAAGCTTTCATATGACACTTGGACGGTCTGCTACAAGTCACCTTTTCACGCTGACTTTGATATGTGACAACTTCTTTTTTTATTTCGGGCACTGTGTGACTTTGTGAACTTGAGCTTTCGAGTTTCTCCAACACTCTGTTACTCGATCAACTTTCTTTTGTTGATTATACCACTGTTTAAACCAACAAATAGTACGTTTTTCCTTTGCCTCCACTTGGTATTCGCTGAAATTCTTATATTTTCCCCCGTGCTTTTCCCATTGTCTTTTCACAGAAGGCTATTTATATCAATTTGCATAGTCAAAGAGGCTTAATTCTGGGAGGAGTTGGGATGGGACAGAAGGCGCGTGCACGTGCGTTACTTTTCACGCTGATCGGGATTTATGTAGTGGAAGAATGTGAAAGTTTGCGTACAGAATAGAATAGAATGCCCTTTTATTGTTACTATACACATGTACAATGAGATTAAAAGCAGTTCCTTCAGTGCAGACATATATGTAGAACACAACAAGTAAATAAACAAATAAACAAATGGTGCAAAAAATTGCAAAAAAAAGTTCTGCGACGCTATATACAAATGGAAAGAATAATAACTAAATCAAGTTATTGCACATTATTTAAATACTGAAAACAATAAATACCTATTGCACTATTGGGTTATTGCACAATAATGATCATGTGCAATGAGCAGTGGATGTTGGACCCTGAGAGTAATGATGTTGTACAGTGTACAGATATTAGTTATTATTCAGTACCATTTACAACAACAACAACAACAACATTTATTTATATAGCACATTTTCATACAAAAAGTAGCTCAAAGTGGTTTACAAAATGAAGAGAAGAAAAATAAAAGACAAAATAAGAAATTAAAATAAGACAACATTAGTTAACATAGAAAGGAGTAAGGTCCGATGGCCAGGGTGGACAGAAAAAACAAAGAAAAACTCCAGAAGGCTGGAGAAAAAAATAAAATCTGTAGGGGTTCCAGGCCACGAGACCACCCAGTCCCCTCTAGGCATTCTACCTAACATAAATTAAATAGTCCTCTTTGTAGTTCGGGTTTTTCACGGAGTCACTTGATGCTGATGGTCATACAGACTTCTGGCTTTTAATCCATCCATCATTGTTGGAACATCATGGTGCTTTGGGTAGATGGTGGTGGCGCACGCCACCACCAACAGGACACGGGAAAAGGAAACAGGAGAGTAGGGGTTAGTACAGATTTTGAATGAATAGTTATAATGAATTGGATATACAGAGTATCAGGATTAAATTACAGTGAAGTTATGAGAAGGCCATGTTAAAATAATGTGTTTTCAGTAGTTTTTTAAAGTGCTCCACTGTATTAGCCTGGCGAATTCCTACTGGCAGGCTATTCCAGATTTTAGGTGCATAACAGCAGAAGGCCGCCTCACCACTTCTTTTAAGTTTTGCTCTTGGAATTCTAAGGAGACACTCAGTTGAGGATCTGAGGTTACGATTTGGAATATAAGGTGTCAGACATTCCGATATATAAGCCGGGGCGAGATTATTTAAAGCTTTATAAACCATAAGCAGAATTTTAAAGTCAATTCTGAATGACACAGGTAACCAGTGTAGTGACATCAAAACTGGAGAAATGTGTTCGGATTTTCTTTTCCTGGTAAGGATTCTAGCAGCTGCATTCTGCACTAGTTGCAAACGATTGATGTCTTTTTTGGGTAGTCCTGAGAGGAGTGGTTACAGTAATCTAGCCGACTGAAAACAAACGCATATACTAATTTCTCTGCATCTTTCGATGATATAAGAGGTCTAACTTTTGCTATGTTTCTTAGGTGAAAAAATGCTGTCCTAGTGATCTGATTAATATGCAATTTAAAATTCAGATTACAATCAATGGTTACCCCTAAACTTTTTACCTCCGATTTGACTTTTAATCCTAATGCATCCAGTTTATTTCTAATAGCCTCATTGTATCCATTATTGCCAATCACTAAGATTTCGGTTTTTTCTTTATTTAATTTGAGAAAGTTACTATTCATCCATTCTGAGATACAGGTTAGACATTGTGTTAGCGAATCAAGAGATTTGGGGTCATCAGGTGCTATAGATAAATACAGCTGTGTGTCATCAGCATAGCTGTGGTAGCTCACGTTGTGCCCTGAGATAATCTGACCTAATGGAAGCATGTAGATTGAGAAGAGCAGCGGACCCAGGATAGAGCCTTGTGGAACACCATATAGAATATCATGTGTCTTTGAGTTATAATTACCACAACTAACAAAGAATTTTCTCCCTGCCAGGTAGGATTCAAACCAATTTAAGACACTGCCAGAGAGGCCCACCCATTGACTAAGGCGATACTTAAGAATATTATGATCAATGGTGTCAAATGCGGCACTCAGATCTAAGAGGATGAGAACAGATAAATGGCCTCTGTCTGCATTTACCCGCAAGTCATTTACTACTTTAACAAGTGCAGTTTCTGTGCTGTGATTTGTTCTAAAACCTGACTGAAATTTATCAAGAATAGCATGTTTATTGAGGTGCTCATTTAACTGTATAATGACTGCCTTCTCTAGAATTTTACTTAAGAAAGGCAGGTTAGAGATGGGTCTATAATTTTCAAGAGCAGAGGGATCGAGATTATTTTTCTTAAGTAGGGGTTTAACTACCGCAGTCTTAAGACAGTCTGGGAAGACCCCCATATCTAATGACGAATTTATTATGTCAAGAACATTATCAATAAGCACGCCCGATACTACTTTGAAAAAATTTGTTGGTATTGGGTCAAGGGCACAGGTGGAGGGTTTCATTTGAGAAATTATTTTATGTAAATCAGGTAAATCTATCCTAGTGAAAGACTTTAATTTGTTTATTATGGAGTACTGGGGTTTAGGAGGGTCCTTAGTGTTGGGGAGATATACTATGTTATTTCTAATATCATTAATTTTTTGATTGAAAAATACAGCGATAGCCTCACAGGTTTTACTGGAAGTACTTAGGAGGCATTCCTTTGAGTTACCTGGGTTTAACAGATGATCAATTGTCGAAAATAAGACTCTGGATTACTAGCATTGTTATTTATAATCTTAGAGAAATAGCAGCGCCTCTCAAGACGGACTGTGTTATTGTATTCTGTTATTTTAACTTTTAATATTTCATAGTCAATGGTTAGTTTAGTTTTCCTCCATTTACGCTCAGCTCTACGGCATGTTCTCTTTAAATCAGACACTCTTTGGGTCTTCCATGGTATAACAATGCTAGAAGATTTTTTAACTGTCTTTTCAGGTGCAACTAAGTCAACAGCAGCCCTCACTTTAGTATTAAATCTTTTCCACCTTACTATTTACATTCTCCTCGCTATTATAGTTGGCACTATAAACGGACTGATTGGTTAGAATGTTTGTAAGTTTTAAAGCTGCTGATGAGTCAAAGAAGCGTTTTTTAACAATATGCTTCTCATGAGTGTTTTCTGTCATTATTTCTATATTAAAGAGTAGAAGAAAATGGTCTGATAGACCCGTATCAATGACCTGCTTTATATCAACTTTTAGTCCTTTAGTAATTACTAAGTCTAACGTATGACCTGCTTTATGTGTAGGCTGATTAACGAGCTGTCTCAAATCAAAAGAGTCCAGGAGGTTCATAAATTCTTTTACTTTTTGGTCACATTGATTATCTATATGAAAATTAAAGTCGCCGACTATTAACCCTTTGCGGTCGTTAGGCCAGAAAACTGGCCTTAGTAAAAAGTGCGCTATAGGTCGTCAGGCCACCGCTGGTGGCCCTGCAAGTTTCTGACCGATTTGCACAGTCGCCTGGTCGAGAAAAGTGGCCTGTGTTATTCCTACGTGCTTGAAAAAATAACTGCTGTAATTATTGGCGTTTTTTCAATAATTAATTACGACTAATGTAGCGTGACGTTGAAAATTAAATACGACTGCAAAGGGTTAAGAGTGTGTCATAGTTCGTAATTAAGATTGACATCAAGTCAGAGAATTCCTCAAAGAAAGACGCGTTGAATTTTGGAGGTCTATACACGGATAATACTAGAACGTGAGAATCTCCCTGAATAATAATGGCGAGATACTCAAAAGACTTGAATTTACCAAAACTGATATTTTTACATTTTAACCTGCTTGAGTAAATGTTTGCTAGTCCTCCACCTCTCTTTCCTTGGCGATCAGCACGAGTAAAACTGTAATCCGGAGGCGCGCAGATTCGATTAAAACAGCTGCGCCATCTGAGCTAAGCCACGTTTCACTTAGTGCAATAAAATCTATTTTTTTATCACTAATAAGATCGTTGATAAAAAACGTCTTGTTAGTTAAAGCTCTAGTATTTAATAGTGCCATATTCAATGTTTCGGAGGAGCAGAGATGAATACTATGTGCGTTATTGATATATGGAACAGGAATTAAGTTATTTTTATTAGCGCCGCTCTGTGTGTATTTTTTGTTTAATCTATGATCTGTTTTTACAGTTTTAATACATTGTTCATCTAAAGTAGTAACTTTAATTAAATTATTGGTGTTTATGCCGTATTGCCTAGATTTTCTATGTGCATTAAGATTGGTTATTACAGCATTTATGTTGTGCACTTTTATGGAAGATTTTATTAAACAATTATCATGACCAAGCACATGAGTGGCATTTCGGAAGGGGTTAAAACCAGAGACAGATAGTCAAGATAAACGAATAATCTTGGATATGTTTTCGGAGAGGACCCGGGCGCCGAAGCTATTCGGATGCAGGCCATCTCGCTTGAAAAAAACGCGGTCTTTCCCAAAAGAGGTCCCAGTTGTTGATGAACCCGATGTCTTGATTCTTGCAGAAGCCCTGCAGCCAGTTGTTTAAACCAAGCAGACGACTGTAGTACTCGTTTGATCGTCTGACGAGAGGGAGTGGACCCGAGATGAATATCTTTGCCGATGGGGTCCTCTCCTTTGTGTCTTTAATTAATGCAGTGAAGTCTGCCTTGAGGATCTTGGACTGTCGGTGCCTTATGTCGTTTACGCCAGCATGTAAAACAATTGCTCCAACTAGCCCTGTTCTTGTAGATCGCCGGCGCACGTCTCGTCACATCTCGGACACGAGCACCGGGAAAACAAGAAACAAAAGATTTTCTATTAGGGCAAGTGATATTGAGGTTCCTAACAATAGAATCACCTACCACTATTACATCACCAGGAGCTGAAGGCGAACTGGGGACGCTTAGAGGGTCAAACCGGTTCTGCGTTACGATGCTTGCCTGTGCCGATGGAGGTGTTCTGGCCTTGAACCCCCGCCTGCATAGCTGAAATACACCGAGGTCATCATCGGTGTTGCTCCTACGAGGCGCGGGGGTGAAGTTGACTTGAGCGGCACAACGCGGGGTTACGCTGTTACGCTGATAAAAGATGGCGAGGACGGTTTATCCAACAGCAGAGCCTTCAGATATTGATAGATATTGGATATTGCACAGTTGATGGATAGAAGGAAGTCCAGGGGTTGGGGGATTAGACTGTGTAGTTAGTGCATGTGTGAGTTTAGAATGGTTATGGCTTTTGGGGGGGAAAAAACTGTTCTTGAGTCTGTTTGTCCTTGTTGTGATGCACCTGTAGCACCTCCCTGAGGGCAGCAGGTCAAACAGATCAGAGCCAGGGTGAGAGCTGTCCTTGATGTTTTTTGCTCTGCTGAGGCAGCGGGGGGTGTAAATGTCCATCAAGGAGGGGAGAGGGAAGCCAATGATCTTCTGTGCTGCCTTTACTACTCGCTGAAGCCTCTCCCTGTCTGCCATGGTGCAGCTGCTGTACCATACTGTGATACAATACATCAGCAGGCTCTCGATGGACGAGCGGTAGAAGGTCAGTAGCAGGTTGGAGTCCAGGTTGTGCTTTCTGAGAACCCTCAGGAAGTGTAACTGTTGCTGAGCCTTCTTGATGACTGCTGTGATGTTTTCTGTCCAGGAGATGTCAGCGGAGATAAGGACGCCAAGAAACCGGAAGGTATGGACCCTCTCCACACACTCGCCGTTGAGCTAAAGGAGGGCTAAGTCAGTGCTGTGCCTCCTGAAGTCGACAATGATCTCCTTGGTTTTCCTGGTGTTCAGAGCCAGATTGTTCTTTGAACACCAGGCTGCCAACTTCAGGACCTCCTCTCTGTAAGCTGCCTCGTCTCCCTTTGAGATGAGTCCGACCACTGTGGTGTCATCAGCAAACTTGATGATGAGGTGGTTGTTGTGGGCCGGACTGCAGTCGTGGGTGTAGAGACAGTACAGAAGGGGGCTCGGCACACAGCCTTGCAGGGTACCGGTGTTCAGTGTGCGAATGGAGGAGTGGTGGGGTCTGAGTCTCAGTCTGGAGCCGTTTGATAAGAAAGTCTTTTATCCAGACCCATGTGAGAGAGGGGAGGCCAAGAGTGACCAGTTTGGTGATGAGAATGTCAGGAATGATTGTATTTAAAGCTGAGCTGTAACCCACAAACAGCATCCAGACTTAGCTCTGCTGCTGCTCCAGATGGCTCCGCACAGAGTGGAGAGCTACAGCAATGGCGTCTTCTGTGGATCTGTTCCTGTGATATGCAAATTGGTAGGGATCGAAGTCTTGGGGGAGATAGTCCTTGATGTGCAGGAGAACCAGTCTCTCGAAGCACTTCATGATTACTGGAGCGAGGGCCACAGGGCAATAATCATTTAGGCTGGTGATGGGAGACTTCTTCGGCACTGGAATGATTGTGGCTGATTTTAGGCAGGATGGAATGACTGCCTGGGCTAGGGAGAGGTTGAAGATTTTGGTAAAGATAAAGGTGAGCTGGTGGGCACACGCTCTGAGCACCCTACCAGGCACTCCATCTGGGCCGGCAGCCAGTGCACTCGTCTGACATCGTGCCCTTTTACAGTGAGTGGAGTAGTGCAGGAACCCGGTGAGGGTGGGAGCAGGGCTGGAGCAGGCGAGTGCTGCTGTTGTGATGATGATTCAAAGCGAGCAAAGAAGCAGTTTAGCTCCTCTGCTAGTGGCGCACTCAGATCTCCTGTTGTTGCATCACAGCCTCTGTAGTTTGTGATGTTTTGTATTCCCTGCCACACCTCCTGTGTATTGTGGCTGGACAGGTGGGACTCTATGCTCCTTTTATGGTCCGTCTTGGCTTTTTTAATTCCACTTTTCAGAGTGGCTCGGGCAGCCCTGTACAGAGCTCTGTCACCTGACCTGAAGGCAGTGTCGCGGTCTCTGAGGAGTGTACAGACCTGGCTGGTCATCCAAGGTTTCTGGTTTGGGAAAACCCGAATGTTTTTGTCCACAGTCACATTCCCGATGCAGAACCTGATCTAGTCCAGTACCGTTCCTGTGAATGTTTCCAGCTCTTGGTGTTCAAATATGTCCCAGTCCGTCTGTTCGAAGCAGTCCTGTAGTTTAGAGAGTGCATTTTCAGGCCAGGTTGTAACAGTCTTTATGGTGGGCCTGGCACTGTGTCTGAGGGGGGTGTAGGTTGGGGAGAGCAGGAGAGAAAGATGGTCGGACTGTCCGAGTTCGGGGAGGGGTATGCATGCTTGATGTTGGAGTAAAAATTCCTGCATCTGGATTTTTCTGTGCATACGCACATTCCCGCTTTTGTGCTTACGCCATGTTATAGTGTGAGTTCTACGCACGGCGTTATACATGAGGCCCGTGGGGAGTATTTTTCGAACGTAGATTACTTGTTTAGCTGGATGTAATTGTTGATGATTTGGCCTGATCCTGGATCTGTCGGTTTTTTGAAACTCTTGCTGGATGTGTTGTCATAGCAGCACATCCAAATCCTCAAACCTGCTCGGAGCAGGTTTGTTCTATGTAAACAAGGATTAGTTCACACACTTAATCAGTGTTCGTGCATGGAATTCATTCAGTCATGGCTTCGCCGTTCATAAATGACCGACCAATTGATATCGGTGCGCAAATTATAAGAAGAGAATTTCATATAGAGAGGGTTTTGCGCGATCGGCAAGATCCTTTATTGCTCCCGGAGGAAATTCTTTTCGAAAGTTACCGCTTTGGCCGAGGGGGAATATTGTACCTCAAAGATTTATTAGCACCTTATATTCGAAGTCAAACTAGGCGAAGTCGGGCTCTCACAACCACACAGACAGTATGCATTGCTTTGAGGTTTTTTGCAAGCGGCACTTTTTTTATATACTGTAGGTGATGCGGAAAATCTATCTAAAAGTGCAGTTTGCCAGGCATTTCGTAAAGTCTGTTTGGCTCTGAAATATTTCCTTCGGGTATTCATATTGTTTCCTGGACACCTGCGTGTGCAGACAATAAAAGAGGCGTTTCATGCCATTGCAGGTAGGAAACACACAGGCAAAAACACCCACAGTTCCATGAAGAATCTCACAATTAGCCTAACATTCTCATTACCCAGGATTTCCAAATGTGATTGGACACTGACCCAACAAAAAAGAGGGCTATATGGAACATACCAATGGCACACATCGATGACAAATATATGCAATGACCACCCTTTACCTGAAATGAAGTGACCATTGCATCCTGCCACTGGTTCTGAGGAGGAGCTTCCCCCTGGAATGCCCTCAGAAACAGTGTGATGGGCATTTTGCTGGAGAGCCAACTCTTCTGCAGGGGTTAGGTCTGGACCACGTGGACCTCCACCTGTTTTTTGCTTGTCTTATTAGCTTTAGAATGAATGTTTTTTATATTATATATGATTCTTTGTCAACAATTCTTTAAATAGTTATATACCAATATTTACCAGTTTGAAGTATATTCTTGTACTTCACTTTAACCTGTTCCCATGTTCTCCTTGTGCTCACGTTTGATCTGGAATTATGATTTATTAAATAATAATTAATCTGACACATAGGAAATGAAATGCTGCATTCAGTAAGTACAATGCACACTACTTAGCGTTTAATTTGTCGGCCACTTTTTGCCAGCCATCTTTTCTGGTTTGGGCTGCTTTTGCAGTGTTATCCCTTGTGCATATTAAATCTTGAAATTCTTCACGTCCTTCGAATAAAAGGTCTTGCTCCACTTGTGTGGGGGAAAAAAAAAATGCGCCCATTCTTTCGTCATTTTGTTACAGCCTATCAAAGACTCACTGATCATGTTTTCTAGACTCAATACATATGGGCTTTTCAATCAGTGCGGGCGCGCACATTCATCTCGGATGATTACATCCAGCTAGACTTATCTACTACACGGCTGCGTTTGAAAAACCGACATATCCCGGATGAGTTTCACCGGTATTAACTCAATGAGTTTCACCGGCATTAACTCATCCAAGATGAGGCATCTGATCTCGGATTATTTAAGCAACATACGAAAAATACCCCCTGCTTAATACAGCTCACAATTTGGAAAAAGCCTACAAGGCAGCTTGCTTGCCTCTTCATTTATATCACCTATTTCAGTTTTGTTTTCTGAATGATCACATTAAACTGGGTGGCCCAGTTGCCACTCCAGCTTTTCTATCTGTCTCCTCTGCTTTTGTTTCCATTGACAATACATTATAAAAGAGTTATACATACAAGCCACATTATATTAGTCAGTCAGTCAGTCATTTTCCAACCTGCTATATCCTAGCACAGGGTCATGGGGGTCTTCTGGAGCCAATCCCAGCCAGTATAGGGTGCAAGGCGGGAATAAACACCGGGCAGGGTGCCAACCCACCACAGACATTATATTAGTGTGCATATATTTTTTTTTCATATGTGTAATCCATAAGAAGAATGTGGAGCACCCAAACCCACCTCTGTGGCATTATGCACAAGGCAGGTAGCAACCAATTGGTACATCACAGGGCACTTTTTACAGCATATGTATATGAAGAATATGTCTTCGAAGTACTCTCCCCACCAACCCACAACGTCCTGAGTCAAGGTCAGCAGCGCACCATCCCCACCATATACAGTGTTGACACTGCACTGCTTCCCTCTCCTGAGACGCCGGACAGTGGACCAGAATCTCCTCAAAGCCGTCCGAAAGTCGTTCTCCATGGCCTCCCCAAACTCCTCCCATGCCTGAGTTTTTGCCTCAGCAACCACTGAAGCCGCATTCCGCTTGGCCTGCCGGTACCTATTAGCTGCCTCCAGATTCCCACAGGACAAAAGGGACCGGTAGGACTCCTTCTTCAGCTTGACAGCATCCCTCACCACCGGTGTCCACCAACGGGTTCGGGGATTGCAACCACAACAGGCACCGACCACCTTACGGCCACAGCTCCAGTCAGCTGCCTCAACAATAGAGGCATGGAACATGGCCCATTCGGACTCAATGTCCCCCACCTCCCTCGGGACATGGTCGAAGTTCTGCCGGAGGTGGGAGTTGAAGCTACTTTTGACAGGGGGCTCTGCCAGACGTTCCCAGCAGACCCTCACAACACGTTTGGGCCTACCAGGCCTGACCGGCATCCTCCCCCACCATTGAAGCCAACTCACCACCAGGTGGTAATCATTTGACAGCTCCGCCCCTCTCTTCACCCGAGTGTCCAAGACCTGTGGCCGCAAGTCCGCCGACACGACCACAAAGTCGATCATCGAACTGAGGCCTAGGGTGTCCTGGTGCCAAGTGCACATATGAACACCACTATGCTTGAACATAGTGTTCATTATAGACAATCTGTGACGAGCACAGAAGTCCAATAACAAAACACCACTCGGGTTCAGATCAGGGGGGCCATTCCTCCCAATCACGCCCTTCCAGGTCTCACTTTCATTGCCCACGTGAGCATTGAAGTCTCCCAGCAGTACGAGGGAGTCCCCAGAAGGTATGCCCTCTAGCACCCCCTCCAGGGACTCCAAAAAGGGTGGGTACTCCGAACTGCTGTTCGGTGCATACGAACAAACAGTTAGGACCCGTCCCCGCCACCCGAAGGCGGAGGGAGGCTACCCTCTCGTCCACCGGGGTAAACCCCAATGTACAGGCTCCAAGTCGGGGGGCAATAAGTATGCCCACACCCGCTCGGAGCCTCTCACCGGGGGGCAACTCCAGAGTGGTAGAGAGTCCAGCCCCTCTCAAGGAAATTGGTTCCAGAGTCCAAGCTGTGCATCGAGGTGAGCCCGACTATATCTAGCCGGAACCTCTCAAACTCGCGCACTAGCTCAGGCTCCTTCCCCTTCAGAAAGGTGACATTCCACATCCCAAAAGCCAGCTTCTGTTGCCGAGGATCGGACCGCCAAGGTCCCCGCCGTCGGCCACCACCCAACTCACACTGCACCCGACCTCCTTGGCCCCTCCCATAGGTGGTGAGCCCATGGGAATGGGGACCCACGTTGCCTCTTCGGGCTGTGCCCGGCCGAGCCCCATGGGTGCAGGCCCGGCCACCAGGCGCTCGCCATCGAGCCCCACCTCCAGGCTTGGCTCCAGAGGAGGGCCCCGGTGACCCGTGTCCAGGCGAGGGAAAACGCCGTCCAAATCTTTTATTCATCGTAGAAGGTCTTTTGAACCGCACTTTGTCTCATCCCTCACTTAGAACCAGTTTGCCTTGGGTGACCCTACCAGGGGAATAAAGCCCCAGACAACAGAGCTCCTAGGATCATTGGGACATGCAAACCCCTCCACCACGATAAGGTGGCGGTTCGAGGAGGGGCATTTGACAAATGCTAGCATAAAATCAGTATTAATATTACCCTATGAAAGGAGAAAAGGAACTAACAAGTTCCCCAGCATCTTGCCATATAGAGAACTTTTTGTTCCCGGGGAAATTTGGTAATTATATAAATAAGAACTTGGAAAGGAACAGATTTACTGTATAATGGGAATATGAATGGTACGTGATAGGTAAGAAGATCAGGGGTTTTCCACAATTGTTTGTGTATATCTGGGACTGAATGACCAGGGGTTGGGTGCCAGAGGTCAGGGGCTTAAGCCACTGAAGCCTCCAAATGCCACCGTCCATTTTTATAATTCATCCTATGTTTCCCATGTTATTAATTAGTTCAAATACCATTTTAACTGTAGGTTAAGAAAGTTGGTTCTTTGAACAATATTATCTGCAGGTTATTATTTTAATCAGTTCAGTCTAATATCTTCTTCTTCTTCTTTCGTCTGCTCCCGTTAGGGGTCGCCACAGGGATCATCTTCTATATCTTCCTGTCCTCTACATCTTGCTCTGTCACCACATCCATAAACCTTCTCTTTGGCCTTCCTCTTTTCCTCTTCCCTGGTAGTTCTATCCTTTGCATCCTTCTCCCAATATACTCGGCATCTCTCCTCTGCACATGTCCAAACCAACGCAATCTCGCCTCTCTGACTTTGTCTCCCAACCGTCCAACTTGAGCTGACCCTCTAATGTACTCATTTCTAATCCTATCCATCCTCTTCACACCCAGTGCAAATCTTAGCATCTTTCACTCTACTACCTCCAGCTCTGTCTCCTGCTTTCTGGTCAGTGCCACCGTCTCCAACCCATATAACATAACTGGTCTCACTACCATCCTTCAGTTCAGTCTAATATATGCTTACATAATAACTTTCCCTTCCATTTATTCCAAGAGAAGTGCCTTTTTGTATTCTGTTAGTTAAGTTGCCTAAAGTAGCAGGAGAAGGCACTGCTGTGTGAGCTGCTTGCCTACACACTGCCTAGCATTTGACTTGCTTACATTGGGCAGCTGAGTGGCTGTCAGACAAGTAAAAGAGGAATATATGCAAAATACACAAGTTTAAAGCAACCACTCCCAAGGTAAAAATGAAACCGTAAACTAATTCTTAGTTGAAGTCGCTTAGAACATTTTAGGGTGAACGAGTTTGCAAATTCACCAATGCTTTTCAATGAGAAACTTTCAAATTTTAAAACTATATCTAAAAAAGATATCTAAACAAAAATTGAACTCATCCATCCATCCATCCATTTTCCAACCCGCTGAATCCAAACACAGGGTCACGGGGGTCTGCTGGAGCCAATCCCAGCCAACACAGGGCACAAGGCAGGAACCAATCCCGGGCAGGGTGCCAGCCCACCGCAGGACACACACAAACACACCCACACACCAAGCACACACTAGGGCCAATTTAGAATCGCCAATCCACCTAACCTGCATGTCTTTGGACTGTGGGAGGAAACCGGAGCGCCCGGAGGAAACCCACGCAGACACGGAGAGAACATGCAAACTCCACGCAGGGAGGACCCGGGAAGTGAACCCGGGTCTCCTAACTGCGAGGCAGCAGCGCTACCACTGTGCCACCGTGCCGCCCTAAAATTGAACTATCTAAGCAAATTTCTTTAACTGTGCCATATCTGAGACACAATGTTTTGGCTGAACTCTTTTTATCACAGGAATAACCTTTTGCTTTTATTCCACCTTAAATATTACACATATGTGAAAAGGAAATGCATTTTGGCTATACATTTAACTGTTTTTGTCTCCAGTTATACTGTAAATTGCAAAATATTTTTGTATGGCAATGTTATTTATTTATTTATTTTAAAAGTCTATACAACAACAAAAAAAAATGCTCAGACTTGTCACATGCGTGCATAAACACATCCACACTCTCTTCCCATGCAATTAATATTATAAACATTGTTAAAAGTTTTCCCCACTTCCCAAAAGTCAAGTTTTAAAGGATGTGACAAAATCCCATAAATAGCCTGGATGTTGATGGACCCACTGAGATCAGGGCACCTGAGCAAAATATGATTGGGGCCTCTGGAACATCAATTTAGATGTGGTGGTGAGGCTGTAATCTGGTGGGAGGTAGTGCTGACCTAAAATGGGTACTATGACGCAGGAATCGTGGCATTGTGAGGCTGGGAGCTTACCCCTTATGCATGTGATGGGCATGTCAGCAAGAGCAGTCTAGGGTTTATTAATGTCATTGCCTCTTCAAATTACCAGGCATTTGGGCCCAAAGAAAGACAATAGTGCAGCTTATCAGCACAATGCACTCTGTATACTCTCTCCCAATCACCACCCCTAAAATTAGATGACTACACTCTGTAGTGTTGATGAAAGCACTGTCTCATTTTCTTTTGCCTTTGCTTAACCTTGGCGATTGCTGAGGGTGCAGAATGATTTAAAGTCATTGGGCAAACACGATCTAGAGGATTTGGAAGTTCCTAACCTATTATTAACTTAGTTAGTGATTTCTCCAGTGGTTGCATATTGAGTCACCTGATAGTGGAGGGTAGGGGTTGGTTGAGGGTAAATTGCAACATTAAGTAAGATGTGCTCAAATACCATTTTTAAGTGACTGATTAAATCTCTCTACTCCTCCATCTTCCAGTGGGTTGTAATAAGATGTTATATAGTGTTTGATACCATGAGATCTTTAGGAATGATGTGAATTCTGCTGAGATGAACTGAGGTGCATTGTCAGTTGTAATTACACACAGAAGTCCAAAATGGGCTATTGGATCATCCAATACGTTGATTACAGCCATTGCAGTCACTGTGCTCAAAGGGACAACTTCAAGCCACTTGGAGTGAGATCATACAAGGTTGTGCACGACTGTGTACGAATTTAAAAAAACAAAAAACAAACTGCTAAAAACACATTACTTTAACATCACTTCCTCATACCTTCATTTTAGTTTAATCCTGATACTCTGTATATTCAATTAATTATCATTATCATTCATGGTGGCTCAGAAATCCGTACTAACCCCTACTTTCTCTGCTGTTGTCTTTCCGGTTTTCTGTTGTGGCAATCTGCACCACCACCACCTGATCAAAGCACCGTGATGTCCCTACATTGATGGATTAAAAGACTGATGTCCACATGACCATCATCCAGTTCTTCCATGTGAACCCTGAATACCATGAGGACTGATTTAGGTCATTTATGTTAGGTAGAATGTCTAGAGGAGGCTGGGCGGTCTTGTTGTCTCGGAACCTCAGATTTTATTTTTTTTTTGGTCCTCCCTGGCCATCGGACCTTACTTTTATTCTATGTTAATTAGTATTGCCTAATTTTATTTTGTCTTTTTTTTTTTTTTTGTCTTTGTTCATCCTGTAAAGCACTTTGAGCGACATCATTTGTATGAAAATGTGCTATATAAATATTGTTGTTCTTGTTGTTGCAGGTCATTCCAAAAAGTTGTTGCTTACAAATGGACCACAAATTTTCAATTAGGTTCAGATCAGGAGAGTTTCCAGGTCATCCCACTATGTTCATTTGATTCTGATTGAAAAATGTCTTCACTTGTTTCAATGTGTGACAAGGGGCCAGATCATGTTGGGGGGGGGGGGGGGGGGTTTGGGGGGGGAATCCCAGATCCATCCAGAAATAATTTTTTCAGTTCTCGAACAACTTTTCTGTGGAGAATTTCAACGTATGGTGGTCCACGCATCATGCCCTCGACTGGGTGCAAGCAATCAAACATTTTTTGTGGGTGTTTCACGTGATCCGGTGTTTTTCCAATAAGATCTGGCACCGTATTTCAGTTAAGTTGCACAAGGGTGTAGGATGCCTGTCCGAGTTTGCGTGCAAGCGCATTCTTAGTCCATTAAGACCATTAAACAGAGCTGGTTATTTCTGCACACATTTGAGAAATAATCTGAAACGTTTCTAGTTCACCAATTACACAACAACCAAAGACGAGCATACTTCTCACACATGCACATACGCAATTATTATGTCAAGCATTGTTATCTAATAGGAGACTACAACTACACACACACACAATTTAAGAAACATAACCTTGGAAAGAGAAGCAACTACTGTATTTCCAGTTATTATTATTATGTGATTTCAGTCCTTTTTGAGATGATATAGTTGGGATTTGCTGCCATTGCTCAATGTCTGTTTATAGTTTTCAATTTTACCCAATGTCTGCAGGGGTTTTTATCTGGGTAATATGGTCAATTGTCCTCTGTAAATTGTTATAATTGATATGAAGCTTCCTGTGACACTGATATCAGTCAGTTTTATTCTACTTGTTTTTTTTAATAATCCACATATATTTTATACAATTGCTAGCTCAAAATGTGCAAAACAAATGCATTTTTACTAAAATGGTGTTACATAGGCCCTAATATTCCAGGAAGTAACTATGTGAAAAGTGAACTTGAAGACTCGGGATGTAACTATTTAGCAGCATTTTGGCACAAATGCATTAATTTTGCACAAATTTAACTAAAAATAATTTAATGACAGGTGAATTATGCAAAACGTTTTTTTTTTTTGTTTTTTTTTTTTAATTGAATGTTTTCACAATTTTTGCCACTGTTCAATATTGGTCACCTATCAAATTCCATTTATGAGAATCTCTCATGTCCTTCCTCCAAGACACACTGATTTTTTTTTTCCCCCAGCCACCACTACAATGCACATGGGGTAACACATTTAAAACATTTTAGGTGGAGTATTCCATTAGCTTCTTCCAACCCTCTATGGTCTTTCAGTCAGGCATTTGGGCAACTGCATCTCATTGACTACTTCCTAGCTGCCTGTTTTCTGTAGTCCTTCTGTGCCATCCTGTACATTTAAAGAGTTACATTCCTGATAAGTCCTCATTCTTCTGCTCTATCATGACAGTGTGTTTCCTTCCTAACAATTTGCTATGGTATACTTCTATCCCATACAGCTTTCCTGCCTAGAAAACTCTTCTACTTTTGTAATATAAATACATCATAGTGATTTGTGTTTTAAGGTTTGTAGGCTTAGTAGAAATGTAGATCTTTAACTTGTTTCTTAATCCCTCAAAAAGGTTGCACAAAACAGCTTGATTTATAAACCTCCAATCTGTGAACCTTTATTTATATGATCAAAGTTTACAAATCCTAGAAGTAAACATATGCCACCTGGATCAAACCTGAAAACTGCAACATCACTAAATGCAGTGACCAGTTCAGGATTATCTCTGTGCTGAGTGCGGAAGAAAAGATTTTCTTGAGTATTGTAGCAAGGCCACTGGCCAGCTTCCTTGGCAACAACAGATACATAAACGCCTCAGCACAGAAGGGAGGTATTCAGGGAGTGCCAGGGTGGCTTGAGCACGCAGGAATAGTAACTCGGCTCATCAGACATGCACAGGAGAAAAAGGGAGACTTGGCTCGATTGGGCAAATGCCTATGGCTCCATCCCTCAAACGGTGGTTAAGACAACCATGGTAAAGCAGCATGTGCCAGATCAAGTGGCACATCTCATAGTGGACTATTACAATTGGTTCCAAACTAGTGTCAGCAGGAATAGCAACTTTGGAAAGGGAAAAGCTGGAAATGTGAATCATTGCAGGTTGTACAATCTCTGGGATCCACTTCATCTTGGCCATGAACATGATTACCAAGTCTGTAGAACAGGAGTGTCATGTTTTCGTTCAAATTAGGGAGTACGTCAACCTCCAATCAGAGTTTTCAGATTAATTTCGTCACTATCAAGTCAGTATCAGGATGCAGGTGGATCCTTCAAGGGCTAGTAAAGCTTATTCGACGGGCAAGAATGAACTTCAGGTCAACATAACAGAGATCACTGGTGCTAAAGAAGGGCAAGGTCATGGATAGGTTCTGCTTCACTATTGAGAGATGATCTCAGAACAGCCAGTGAAGAGCATTGGCAAGGTATTATGCAGTAGCCTGGGGGATACAATTTCAGTTCAGATGGCCTGCCAAGAGTTGTAGGGCTGGCTGAAAGCTGTTGACCAGTGGTTTCATGGTAAGTTTAAGAAGAGTGTACCAGGATTGAATCCTGCCATAAACACTATTCTCAGAGGTGCCCATCTCCACCCTAGAGTCCTTGTAGAAGTGGTGTATTAGCTGTTAAATAGTCAAATGAAAAAGTTTGGGAACCCCACTGAGCCTGCATAATTTACTCTACTTTCAACAAAAAAGATAACAGTGGTATGCCTTTCATTTCCTAGGAACATCTGAGTACTGGGGTGTTTTCTGAACAAAGGTTTTAGTGAAGCAGTATTTAGTTGTATGAAATTAAATCAAATGTGGAAAACTGGCTGTGCAAAAATGTGGGTCCCCTTGTTATTTTGCTGATTTGAATGCATGTAACTGCTCAATACTGATTACTTGCAACACCAAATTGGTTGGATTAGCTCGTTAAGCCTTGAACTTCGTAAACAGGTGTGTCCAATCATGAGAAAATGTATTTAAGGTGGTCAATTGTAAGTTGTGCTTCCCTTTGACTCTCCTCTGAAGAGTGACAGCATGGAATCCTCAAAGCAACTCTCAAAAGATCTGAAAACAAAGATTGTTCAGTATCATGGTTTAGGGAAGGCTACAAAAAGCTATCTCAGAGGTTTAAACTGTCAGTTTCAACAGTAAGGAATGTAATCAGGAAATGGAAGGCCACAGGCACAGTTGCTGTTAAACCCAGGTCTGGCAGGCCAAGAAAAATACAGGAACAGCATATGCGCAGGATTGTGGGAATGGTTACAGACAACCCACAGATCACCTCCAAAGACCTGCAAGAACATCTTGCTGCAGATGGTGTATCTGTACATCATTCTACAATTCAGCACAATTTACACAAAGAACATCTGTATAGCAGAGTGATCAGAAAGAAGCCCTTTCTGCACTCACGCCACAAACAGTCGCTTGTTGTATGCAAATGCTCATTTAGACAAGCCAGATTAATTTTGGAACAAGTGCTTTGCACTGGTGAGACAAAAATTGAGTTATTTGATCATAACAAAAAGCGCTTTGCATGGCGGACGAAGAACACTGCATTCCAAGAAAAACACCTGCTACCTACTGTCAAATTTGGAGGAGGTTCCATCATGCTGTGTGGCTAGTTCAGGGACTGGGACCCTTGTTGCGTAAAGTCGAGGGTTGGATGAATTCAACCCAATATCAACAAATTCTTCAGGATAATGTTCAAGCATCAGTCACAAAGTTGAAGTTACACAGGGGTTGGATATTCCAACAAGACAGTGACCCAAAACACAGTTCAAAATCTACAAAGACATTCATGCGGAGGGAGAAGTACAGTGTTCTGGAATGGCCGTCGCAGTCCCCTGACTTGAATATCATCAAATCTATGGGATGATTTGAAGCAGGCTGTTCATGCTCGGCAAACATCAAATTTAACTGAACTGGAGAGATTTTGTATGGAATAATGGTCAAAAATACCTCCATCCAGAATCTAGACACTCGTCAAAGGCTATAGGAGGCATCTAGAGGATGAAAAGGAGGCTCAACTAAGTATTGATGTAATATCACTGTCAGGGTGCCCAAATTTATCTTCTTTCAGCTGCTCCCGTTAGGAGTTCCCACAGCGGATCATCTTCTTCCATATCTTTCTGTCCTCTGCATCTTGTTCTGTTACATACATCACCTGCATGTCCTCTCTCACCACATCCATAAACCTTCGCTTAGGCCTTCCTCTTTTCCTCTTCCCTGGCAGCTCTATTCTTAGTATCCTTCTCCCAATATACCCAGCATCTCTCCTCTGCACATGTCCAAACCAACGCAATCTCGCCTCTCTGACTTTGTCTCCCAACCGTTCAACTTGAGCTGACCCTCTACTGTACTCCTTTCTAATCCTATCCATCCTCGTCACACCCAGTGCAAATCTTAGCCTCTTTAACTCTGCTACCTCCAGCTCTGTCTCCTGCTTTCTGGTCAGTATCACTGTCTCCAACCCATATAACGTAGCTGGTCTCACTACCATCCTGTAGACCTTCCCTTTCACTCTTGCTGATACCTGTCTGTCACAAATTACTCCTGACACTATTCTCTACCCATTCCACCCTGCCTGCACTCTCTTTTTCACCTCTCTTCCACAATCCCCATTACTCTGTACTGTTGATCCCAAGTATTTAAATTCCTCCACCTTCGCCAACTCTTCTCCCTGCATCCTCACCATTCCACTGACCTCCCTCTCATTTACACACATGTATTCTGTCTTGTTCCTACTGACCTTCATTCCTCTGCTCTCTAGAACATATCTCCACCTCTCCAGGGTCTCCCCAACCTGCTCCCTAGTATCGCTACAGATCACAATGCCATCAGCAAACATCATAGTCCACAGGGACTCCTGTCTAATCTCGTCTGCCAACCTGTCCATCACCATTGCAAATTAGAAAGGGCTCAGAGCTGATCCCTGATGTAATCCCACATCCATGTTGAATGCATCTGTTGCTCCTACCGCAGACCTCCCCACTGTCACACTTCCCTCGTACATCTCTTGTACAACTCTTACGTACTTCTCTGCCACTCCCGACTTCCTCATACAATACCACAGCTCTTCTCGAGGCACCCTGTCATATGCTTTCTCCAGGTCCACAAGGATGTAATGCAACTCCTTCTGGCCTTCTCTAAACTTCTCCATCAACATCCTCAGAGCAAACATTGCATCTGTGGTGCTCTTTCTTGGCATGAAGCCATACTGCTGTTCACTAATCATCACCTCACTTCTTAACCTAGCTTCCACTACTCTTTCCCATAACTTCATGCTGTGGCTCATCAATTTTATTCCCCTGTAGTTACTACAATTCTGCACATCCCCCTTATTCTTAAATATCGGCACCAGTACACTTCTTCTCCACTCCTCAGGCATCCTCTCACTTTCCAAGATTTCATTAAACAATCTGGTTAAAAACTCCACTGCCATCTCTCCTAAACACCTCCATGCTTCCACTGGTATGTCATCTGGACCAACGGCCTTTCCATTTTTCATCCTCTTCATAGATGTCCTTACTTCCTCCTTGCTAATCTGTTGCACTTCCTGATTCACTATCTCCACATCATCCAACCTCTCTCTCTCTCTCTCTCGTTCTCTTTATTCATCAGCCTCTCAAAGTACTCTTTCCATCTACTCAACACACTCTCTCCTCGCTTGTGAGTATGTTTCCATCTTTATTCTTTATCACCCTATCCTGCTGCACAATTTTCCCAGCTCGGTCCCAATGTCTAGGCAATCGGTTCAGGTTCTTTTCTCCCTCTTTAGTGTCCAACCTCTCATACAACTCATCATACGCCTTTTCGTTAGCCTTCGCCACCTCTCTATTCACCTTGCGCCTTATCTCCTTGTACTCTTGTCTACTTTCTGTATCTCTTTGACTATCCCACTTCTTTGCCATCCTCTTCCTCTGTATACTCTCCTGTATTTCCTCATTCCACCACCAGGTTTCCTTTTTCTCCTTCCTCTTTCCAGATGTCACACCAAGCACCCTTCTTGCTGTCAACCTTACTATATCTGCTGTAGTTTCCCAGCTGTCTGGTAACTCTTCACTGCCACCCAGTGCCTGTCTCACCTCCTCCCTAAATTCAACCTTGCAGTCTTCCTTTTTCAACTTCCACCATTTGATCCTTGGCTCTGCCCTCACTCTCTTCCTCTTCTTGATCTCCAACGTCATCCTACAGACCACCATCCTATGCTGCTTAACTACACTTACCCCTACCACCACTTTGCAGTCTTCAATTTCCTTCAGATCAACTCTTCTGAATAGGATGTAATCTACCTGTGTGCATCTTCCTCCACTCTTGTACGTAACCCTATGTTCCTCCCTCTTCTTAAAATACGTATTCACCACAGTCATGTCCATCCTTTTGGAAAAATCCACTATCCTCTGACCTTCTCCATTCCTCTCCTTGACACCATACCTACCCATCACCTCCTCGTCTCCACTGTTCCCTTCACCAACATGCCCATTGAAATCTGCTCCAATCACCACTTTCTGTCCCTTGGGTACACTGTTCATCACTTCATCCAACTCGCTCCAAAAATCTTCTTTCTCACCCATTGCACACCCAACTTGCGGCGCTTATGCACTACAATATTCATCATCACATCTCCAATTTCCAGCTTCATAATCATTACTCTGCCTGACACTCTTTTCACCTCCAGAACACTCTTGACATACTGTTCCTTCAGAATAACTCCTACCCCATTTCTCTTCCCATCCACACCATAATAGAACAATTTGAATCCACCTCCAATTCACCTGGCCTTACTCCCCTTCCATTTAGTCTCTTGCACGCATAATATATCAACCTTCCTTCTCTCCATCATATCTGCTAACTCTCTCCCCTTATACTGTCAACATTCAAAGCTTCCTACCCTCAGTTCCGCTCTTTACTTTCTTCCTCTCCTCCTGCCTCTGGACACGTCTGCCCCCCTTTTCTTCTCCTTCATCTTCTTAGGCCAACAGTAGTGTTGTCCGCATATTGATTTGGCAAAATTTTACACCGGATGCCCTTCCTAACGTAACCCTCCCCATTTATCCGGGCTTGGGACCGGCACAATGAAACACACTGGTTTGTGCATCCTCTGTGCCCAAATTTTATGCACCTGTCAAATTTTGTTATGATGCATATTTTCTGTTAATCCAATAAACTTAATGCCACTGCTGAAATGCTACTGTTTCCATAAGGCATGTCATATATTAAAAGGAAGTTGCTACTTTGAAAGCTCAGCCAATGATAAACAAAAATGCAAAGAAGTAAGAGGGATTCCCAAACTTTTTCATATGACTGTAAGGTGGCTTAGTTTGCCAAGAAGTTCAGCAGTGTCATCCTCTATGGGAGTAACACAAACCTCAAGCTATCTCTAAATTCTTTGTAGGGTGAGTTTAAGATGGCTTACGTGAGACAGGTAACTGCAGAAAGTAGGAATAGTGACATGGGGGAGAGGGGGTATTGGAATGATTATAACCTGGTACGATTCAGTGAAGGGTAAGAGGCAGAGAATAGTACAGGAGGAAGTAAGAGCTGCAGTGGACTAAGAGATGCTACAGAGCTGTCTGTATGAGACAGCAAAGGGCCTGTTTGTGGTGGGAGCAAGTTATGGACCAAAAGGTGACATGGTCTCAATTAATGAAATTGGAGCCTGAGTGCATGAAGTTTCTGGAGTGTGATGTGTTGCCCAGTCGATTTAATCTCTTTAGCTTAGACAAAGTGGAGTTTCTGGTTTGTCCAGTATGCCCCAACAGAGGAACATTGGATTGCATCTTGAAATGTTAAACTGTTAAATGTTAGAAGGGCAAAGTATAATTCTCGGTTCTCCACATTCACATGTGAATTAGATGACCAACACTAAATATAACACAGTATCACTGGGTGTTTATTGACATTAATATTGAAATATTATTTAAATTGCTTTGAATTACAGAGCCACAAAAAAAATCTCACACATTCACCTTAGAATGCTATTTAACAAGACTTACATGACTTTGTGTAGTAAGTATTGTGGAGAAGTCATGAGTGGAAACCACTTTGCCAAAATGTAACAATTCAACCACTTGACAGCTTGTTACCAGATCATCCATCTAAAGTCACTGCAGATAATGGAACGGATGTTCCATTTGTTGTGTGGATAGAAGTTCTTCTTGAGATCACGAGTTCCAAGTACTGTATGTTTCAGCAGCCTTGTATGTCCCAGTTCTCTTAAGTCAAGCAAGATTAAGCAGCCTGTTGCTGGGTTTTAGTGTAATTCAAGAGATTATTATGGGGAATAGTAACCAAACAGATAAAATCCGTTGTGTGGACTTATTGTCTGAGGCCTTGAAGATTCAGAAGTGCAATGCCAAAACCCTGACGGTTGTTGTTAATACAATGCCACTCCGGGATGAACCAGAAAGCTCGGTAGTGAAACTGGGAGGGGATAAAAGTGCTTGCTGTTCACAGCCGCCGAATCTGTGAGGTGAAATGTCACATCAGGGTTTTCCCTAGAGGAGGAGAGATGATGCTTAAACCAGATGTGGAATACAGCTTACGAGATGGGTTGGAGTTGTTCCCAGTGCTTATTGACGTATCTGCTGGTGCTTTCAAAATAGTGAAAATCCCGAACTTGAACTCAAACAAAGCATTATATTTTCTTACGTCCGAGGACAGTCCTGGGATTGATCTACATACTCATATGCTGTAACTCTTTCTAAGGATGTTACTGTTGCTGCTTCTGCTACATCTGCCTTTACCAGCTACCAGTCAACACGTAAGAGAATGAAATGGTTCCTTACATCGCCAGCTTCCACTTGTCCAATGCAATGGTGAATCCCCTACCTTATCAACTCCCAATTCCCCATCTTTAGTTCTGGATGAACACACTTGTGATTGGAATGCCTCTTACCCCAACAGTTGACACCCTTGTCCTTCTTTTTGATTATATTCAGTTTTTCCACAATTAATGTGTGGTCTTCAGTTGAAATGCAATACACCTGGCACAGTTACTAAATGAAATGAAAATTTGATTTGCCTTTAGTTATGACATGTGATCTATGGACATGCATTAAAATGCAATATACCTTTGTGTTGCATTTTAAACTGTGTGCTTGGATTCGGCAATGACAGACTCGAACAATCACTCCCATCTCCAGCATCTGGCATATTTCAAGCTCCACCTTGGCCTTCTTGGCCTCTGGGAGTCAATATGAATGCTCTCAGATGACCACTCCCGGATCGCTGATAATTTCTAGGGTGATCAGCATCGTCTGGCAAAGTCCAGGATCGACTGCTCCCTTGACTGAGGTAATAACTGCCCTCAGCTCCTCCTTCCATTGAGAACTGAGTTTTTCTGGCTATGGTCTGAGAAAACCGACAAGACAGATGCAGAGTTACTAAAGTTGCGTTCTACCCAGGGATTTAGAAGACTGACGTGATACATGACCTCCCTTGGACACAGGTTGGGCTGGTAAATTAGACAGTCTTCCAGAACTTTTCACTCTCTGATTTCAAATGGCCCCTGCCAATGAGCAAAGAGTTTGTAGTGGGATATGGGGACTAATACTATAACCCAGTCTCCTGGACAGAATTCACGGAGGTGGGAGTTCTGATTGTACAACCGGGCCTGAGCACACTGAGTGTCCCTTAGATGCTCTTTCACCACAGGAAGTAGTCGCTTGAAGCAGCCCTTCATCTCAAAGATGTACGTGACGATGTTATCGAAGGGGGGGGGTGTTCTTCCTTCCAAAGCCCCCGCTCCCCCCAGATAAGACTGAGTATTCCCTGAGGCTATCTGCTGTACAGCAGCTTGAAGGGGGAAAACCCTGTGGAAACCTGGGGTACCTCCTGGAAAGCAAACAAGATAAGGAGTAGGAGCTGGCCCCAATCTTTCCTGTCCATCCACACCACTTTCCTCAGCATCTGTTTGAATGTTTGGTTAAAATGCTCAACTAGACTGTCCTTCTGGGGGTGGTAAGTAGACATTCTGAGATGTTGGATGTGGAGAAGCCTAGCAATCACCCTGAAGGTATGCAATGTGAAATGCATCCCCTGGTCCATAAGAGATGGCAAAACTTGAGAAAACCCCTATTAGTTCCCGGGCTATGGATTTGGAATTAGCCACCCAGAAGGGTATGGCCTCTGGGTATCAGGTGGCATAGTCCACCGGGACTAGGATATTTTTTATATTCCCCTAGCCATAGGTTCAAGCAGCCTGACAATGCCCATGCTGAGCCATTCAAAGGGAATGTCAGTTATTGGCAAGGGGACAAGATGGGCGTGATCGCGCCAGAGTGTTTGGGTGAGTTGGCATTCCAAACAGGATCTGCAAAGTGCCGTACCTCTTCATCCACACCCAGCCAAAAGAAGAGTGCTGTGATCCGCTGTAGGGATTTTATAGGGTCCAAAATGCCTTCACCCTTCACCCCCTCTCTCCCCAGTAAATGAGCGTGGGCCAGATTGCACATGTCCTGGAGATGTGGCCAGGGAGACAAGGAGTTGGGTGCTTATCCCATCTTGGCTTTCTGACACCCAATACCACACAATCAACGGTGTGGAGCTGTTGTTGCGGTGCGTGTTCACAGCAGCGACCTCATTCCTTGCATGCTTCAAAGAATCATCATTCCACTGCTCATGTTTAAAGGAAGCGAGCAGCTGATGGAAATGAAGGTGCAGGGAGGCTAAAGGGTCAGAGGTGCCACCCGTCAACCCTGTGAGATCCTGAGCTAGGAGGAAGGGTTCCCTTCCCAGTCCCTTCCCAAGATCAGGGTGGCTTCAGCACCACCCCACACAGCTGTTTTAGGTGTCTTTGCATGACTAGCCAGCAGACTGCAGTGGGTTGGGTCCTTGCCTCACCGTGAATATAGGTAAGACTGGCCCTTTTCTGGTCATATTGTTCTGATAGAACATAAAGGTCTGCAACAATGGTGACATTGCTACTGGTATCAAAGTGGGCTTGGATGGGATGTTCGTTCACTTGAGCCATGTCTAAAAAAGGAATCATGAGAGGTTTACTGTAGATGCCACTGCATATCGGTACCTGTCCGCTCTGGCCCACCCACACTCCATTGGGATGTCCCCACATGAGCAGGTTGCCACTGTATTTCCTAGCTTGCTGCAGCAGTAGCACTGCAGAGGCAGGGACTCTCACTCCCTCGTCCTTGTAAGTGTCTCGGCATTTCTTGCGGTAGTCTTCATTTTGAGTTCCAACCAGAGCGGGAGTGACTAAGTTGTTGGGGGGAACTCTGACTGGCTTGTGGAGCAGAGATGATGTGTGATCTCCAACAATGTCTTCATGTCTACCTAGGATTGCCTCCATAGCGGGCCAATGTTTCTCTCTTGAGGGTTGGGTAATCAGCAGCGGCCTCCTCATCCAAGTCATAGTAGCATAGTAGGTGCACTGTGCCTTGCCAGGAATGAGGCCAGCAAGTGACTGCAGTCGAGCTGTGACCAACGTTGCCAGGTGGCCATGCATTCAAAAATCAGGAAGTATGCCTTTATATCATCCCAGGCTTTCATAGGGATGAGCAGCTGCGCAGTCCCCTGTCCTCTTCTTCCCTGTAGTGCATCAGCAGCTTGGGCGACTTAATCCTGCCGGCTACATTAGGTATAGTTGGGTGCGGTACAGACAGACTCAAACAGCATAAATGTTTTGGACACCAACTGGGTCTTTCCCTTTATTTGTCCAAGGACGAGAACAAAATAATAAAAAAACTGAATGAAAAATGCACATCTTGGCACTCTTCTCCTGGTCTGGGGCTTCAAAGCAGAGTCTGACTTTTCAGAGCTCTGTCTCGAGGTTTGCGCAGGCCAAAAGTGACACTCCTTCTGGGACGCCCGGGATTTATGGCGGTCTGACTGGAAGGGCATTGCCATATGTTCTTATTGGGTGTTTTCTCAGTGCTGCAAAGGAGAAAAGAGAAGACAATGTTAACAGCAACGCCCCTTCTCGTCCATGCAGGTTATTACATACCTCGACTGAGCTCATGAAGGAATGCTCCAATGCGCATGTGTGACAACTGACACAAAAACTGTGTGTTGTAGTGAAAAGCAACTGATCATTTGGTTGATATGTTTTTAGTGACACAATAATACTGTGGAAAAATTAAATGCATCATGTGCATATACATTGCAGTGCAATATGGATTGCATTTAATTTTTGCACAAATTACATTCCATATTTTAAGTGGTGGCCTTGATAGATTTTAAATCTGAATAAGATATTAGTACAATGTAGTTAAACAAGCAAACCTGATGGGCTGAATGGTTTCCTCTCATTTGTCATTTTTTTTTAACTTCCTATGTATTAATGGTTAGCACATCACCAAACTATACATTTGATCCTTATGGAGCTAAACTCCTGATGTTATCTATTCCACAACATATACCATCATCTCAGTTTGTTTTAATATTTGCAATAAAGATAATAGCAACAGCAAACTTTATCATCTCATGCTGCATCCAATTTTGTTATTTGTATGTGCATCACCTTGATTTTGACCTTGTTTTATTAAACTGAAATCACACACTTCATTGTATGTATTTCTTTTCAATGTTCATCACTGGTTTAAGGTCATCTGGCACTCTGTATTACTCAAGATATATCTCTGATCTCAGAAATGGGATGAACATGTAAACACCATGCAAAAGGAAGCTCAACAATGTACGGACCTGGAGACAATAAAAAATAAAGTGAAACAGCAACAGATATCACCAAGCTACAATTTTACCGGTTTGTTATAATTTAAAGCTTTTAAATGCTCAAATGTGTCTGTTTTAGTTTAACATACCTGTCTTATGTCTTTTCAAAATGTTTATATGCATAAGATGATACAAAGTAATCATTACATCTGGGGGACACAATATAAAATTATCTTTGTCATCCATCTACTTTTGAAACCCATCCATGCATCAATTTTCAGATCTGTTTAAACAGATTAAGGGGTTGAAGGCTTTCTGAACTTACACTAGGTGCAGGACAGCAACCCAGCCTGGATAGTGTTCCAGATGATTGCAAGACATATTCCCACCTAAACACACACCCCTAACCATTTTCATTCACCAATTAACTTGACACACACCTTTGGAATGTATGAGTAATAACACATAAAGTGAAACTGTGAACATACAAACTCCAAGTTGGTGATGACCTGACCACTGTTAGGGTCATGCTGCCCAGAGCCTATCTTGACAGCATTGTTCTGAGGTATTACAGAGGGCCAGCTTACACCAGCACACTGATTCATAGAGGGTGAAGTTAAAGTTTCCAGTCAAAACTGTCTTAAGGATGTTGGAGAAAATTAGAGAGAATGAAGAAGACATGGAAAAGATGTGCAAACATCTCATAGACAGTTTTATCAGGTCAGGATTTCAGTCTAGAGTTTTGGACACGTGTCATTCCATTATCTATCATCAAAATCAAATATACTGACCAAACCACATAAACAGTACTCTTCCCATTAGTAGACAAAATATAGATACATTATCAACAAATGAAATATCCTTTATTGTTTATCCCTCTTATGATGGGGAATGGATAGAGGTGGATGGGTTAATCACTAGTGTACTCTTATTATGGTCTCATCTTATTTACAAACCCCTTTAACCAATTCAAGGTCACAGCCTTTCCTGGAAGAACAGGCACAAGATAGGAAGCAACCCTGGCCATTACACCAGTAAATGGCAGGTCCCCCCATTACCCCCCCTCCCCCATCACCAATTGAGTTGGCTAACACCCAAAGGAAACACCACTCAGACATGAGATGAATGTACAGTCTCCATTCAGACAAGGTCCAAGCATGGTAATCAAACTCAGGATGCTCGATTCTGAAGGGGAGACTGATGCTGACTGCGCTATCACACTACCCAGCTTAATTAAAATGCAAGTTACAAGCACATTCCTCAAGTGAGTTCTGTAACAATGTGAAAGACCTGAAAAAGAGTGCTAAAATCATAAAGGTGAACAAAAAAATGACCTGAAACCCATGATTTTAATAAGGAAAAATGATAAAAGTTATTTCCATGGTGAAAAGGAAAGAAAGTTAAAGACAACATTCCGGCTGCATAACCTTCATCAGGTATGAAACTGAAAAGGAGAAATCAGGTACCATATATAGGGAGAAGAAAGGAAGAAAGCCAGGGCAGACAAAAGGAGACAAGGAGAGAGTAGGTGGAAAACAGATGCCATTTGAGAAGATGAAGGGAAAGATTAAAAAGTTAGTCAGTCATTAAGACCTGAAGAAATATGTGATCACATGCTGAAATATGTTAAGCTTGTTCTCAGCCTGAGGTGACATATTTCCATCATGCAAATGAGTTGCTTCACAGCCAGATGCAGGAGACTATAGAAACAGCAAGCTTGACAAAGTCACATGTTTGATTTTGAAAGTAGTATTCAACAGTGAGTGCTTATTATAAGAGCAACAAGCTACCTAAAAGAGTAATGCAAAAGTGCAAGACTCCACTGGTAGTCTGTGTCTGCAGTACATTGGTGTCAGGAGAGGGACAAATAGAAGACCAACAATCCAACTTTTCAAAGTGCCAAGTCTTGCTGAGACGCAAATTGAACTTGATGGACACTTTTGGTGAGTTACTTAAGTCTTGAGGCTTTCTAGAGTATTATTAGCTCCTGTAATATGTCAGTGGCGACAGTGAGCAAAATAAATAGAACGTATTGTTAACAAAATTTGCACTAATAATTTTCTGTCCATAAATTAATACCAATACTCACTGCTGTTTCTGTGTTGTAATGTACCAAGTGTGTGTTGAGTTTGGGGGGAGGTGCAGCTCAACCACTATGGACAATTTGACATATACTGTATAAGAAAGTAATCAGCTCTCATGTTACATCACTATGGCAATAAAAGTGAGCCTCCCCTGCGAGTAATGTAACAGTCCAAGAAACTGATGAAAAATCTTCAGTTCATCAAACCACGTCTAGTCGCAATGCGAGACAGCCGTAGAAACGTGTATTTGTTTTAAGATAATACATTTTTCTTTAAGAGCGATATCGTAGCTGTTAGCTTTATTTATTATTGCAAAACGTTGCCAAGAATAAGACAATATAGTCAACGCTCTGTTTTGGCAGAGCTCTCTTAACCCCCCTCCCCTCGCTTAGTGTAGAAATACTCCGATTGCACGTTTTGATCATCGACGTTTCACTCTGACAAGTCAATTTAGAGCAGCTGGAGGGCGGTGTTGGTAAAGTGAAAGCAGATCGTGTCGTGACGTCACGTTACTTCGGAGCATGCCCACAAAACGTTGAACATAAACAATAGCGACCAAGTAAGGAAGGACGGCTGTTGGAGTGTTACAAGTTGGCGAAATCAAGTGTTGTAAATTGTCTAAATAAGAACAAAGCCGTCTGGGGTAGCAGTGAAGAGATCATAATCGGCTATGGAGAACCTCTTCTCGATGCGAGTGAGCGTTTTTTCCGATCAAGGAGGCAGAAAGTACATGGAGGATTTGACCGAGGTGGTGGTGGAGCCGGAGCCCGAGTTCAGCGAAGACGAAACGAGTTTTTACGGAATCGGTGAAGTAAAAGAGGTCACTAGGCCAGGGGAAGCAATCGGACAGACTTGCAATTTAGCTTCGGATTCTAGCGTGCTAAAAGACCACCGAGACTCCTTGTCTAACACGATCGGTACAACGAGACAACGGTCCGTAGCATTTTTTGCAGTGTTTGATGGGCACGGGGGCCTGGAGGCAGCCCAATTTGCTCGCGATCACCTGTGGATGTTTATAAAGAAACAACGTGGCTTTTGGTCGTCGGACACTGAAGAGGTGTGCGCCGCCATCCGCAAAGGCTTCGTTGCATGTCACCATGCCATGTGGAAGAAGCTTCGTAAGTATACAAAGCATGTGATAGAGTGAAGTTGGCTGGAAGTGAATCGGTGGGTTTTATTTCTGAACAGATCATATAAATTATGATTTTTAGACTACTTAAAGAGTAAGCAGTTCAGCCAAGTCGGTCCTACGCTTATTCGCTCGTGAATGGGTAGTCGGCGCGCAGCGTATTGGCTTTTTGATAACCATGAGTGCTGCGTCGCGGAACTGTTTCTTTACTAGTCCAGTGTAGTCCATTTTGTGTGGTGTTTTTTAATCTAAAATTATTCATGTTCAAGATCGAGTTGTACATCCTCTGAAACAGTAATTGGTGTAACGTGAGTATGTTGGCTTTACACACCTTCACCTAGCTACAGACCCTTACTTTGAGAATGTATATTTTAATACGGCTGCAGCAGCATACTTTCCATCAAGCATTTCTCTGTAACTCCCAGCTTTTTAACCTAAATTACCGAATGAGACCCTGTTTTCCCGTTAAACCACAAAACGCCGGTGCATTTCGTTTCAGAGGCCGATTTTAAAATGATAAGCAGTATATTTAGCCCAATAGATCATCACTTTTAGCTCTGGGATGACGTATAGCGTCCAATCCACAGCACGAGGGGCGGGATATATGTAGAATGAACAGCTGGAAGGTATATAGTAGGTTCTAGAAGGTGACGTCTTTGCGATGATGTATCTAAACATTTTGAAGTACTATACAGTAAAATTAACGTGTATTTTTTGAGATCTAAAAATATCGGCTGTTTGATATACATGATGTAGCCAAATTTCAAGCTGACAGGTGAAGTCAACAGGGAAGAATCCATATAACATTAAGGATCGGGACGATGTATTTGTCGCATTAATATGTGCATTTTTTTTTAATTAAATCGAACCTGTGTCTTGACTTATAATACAAACTGCCTTGCATTACTCCCCGCCCAAAATAAAACTGTCGTCTCAAAGCCGCTCCCAATTTTAGCATTTCCTGGTTGGCTTTTTTTCTCAGCTTCCTCGTAGTTTTAGTTTTCATTCCGAAGAACCTCCCCTATTTGTAAGGCTTACAAATATCAGTCTCCTGACTTTCAGTTGACACGGAGTTTGATTTTATACTTGCTTTTTTTGTTTGTTTTCACGTATAACGGCCAGAACAATAATGGGCGATCATAAGTTATAATAGAGTGCAATAAAATGTAGAAATAAAACGTTTACAAACGAGCGGAGACCATTCTGTTTTCCAAGATACTTCATTTAATTAGGTTGTTCCAATTTCACATTTTTTGTCATTTTTTGACACTAATTAAAATCCAATTAATTAACACGGATCTTTTGATAAGCCTTTCATACTCGGAGGTGTTCTTCTGTTTCCTGTAGACACATACCTTTTTTTTTTTTTTTACTTTTCATTAGAGAAAACGTTTGTCAGTGAACGTGATGTTGAGTCGAAGATGTGTATGCAAAAGTTTCTGTAACCCCAATAAAACTGCAAGTTTCACAGGCAGTCTAAATCGGGGTGTCGGACAGACTTCAGAGTGTCCGTATGCTTGCAAGTTTTTGTTCGTCTTTTTCTCAGTTACTACTAATTGCTGCTGGTGATTTTTGATTGTCTTAATTTTAATTGACTTGCTTTTTTACATTCTGATCCCTTAATTATTCCTTCTCTCCTTAACCATCCATCCATTATCCAACCCGCTGAATCCGAACACAGGGTCACGGGGGTCTGCTGGAGCCAACACAGGGCACAAGGCAGGGAACCAATCCACCGCAGGACACACACAAATACACCCACACACCAAGCACACACTAGGGCCAATTTAGAATCACCAATCCACCTAAGCTGCATGTCTTTGGACTGTGGGAGGAAACCGGAGCACCCGGAGGAAACCCACGCAGACACGGGGTCTCCTTAACCAGTACCCACAAAATAATGAAATGCAAAGCAAGCCCCAGCACATGACCAGCTAACTTCATTTCATTTAAAACATCAGAGAGGTTAGGAGCACGTACTGATACAGTGCATTGCTGCACCCACATCAGGGTTCAATAAAATATTTGATACTTAAATAAATTAACAAAAAGAAAATAAGCAGTAGCCAGGAATGAAACCCTGACCAGAGACCGTAACACTGCTCTTATGTCAATCGTGCACATGTACAGGAATATCTGGATGAAAGTACTGCTAGCACCCTCTTCACACTACCTGAAAACTGCTCTGCTGTTTGGTGTTATTGTCATTGCTGGCTAGGGGTTTGCACCAGCCTTTATAGCTGTAATTTTTTTAAATTGGGAATTCCTGTTCATTCTCTCTGGTTTCTTTAACATTACACACATGCCATCATGTGTGTATGCACATACATTCAAACAAAGTAACATGCTGGCTTGCTCTCATGCATAAATACACCTATTGCAGATATACATGCTAGTGTGTTGAGAAATATTGATCTATTCTGGTCCTCAATATTATGACAAAGCTATCGTGGGCTGTATCAGGAATGGGCTGGAGGAGGAGTATAGGGACCTAATCAATGACTTTGTTAAATGGTCCGACTCAAACCACCTACACCTGAACACCAGCAAAACCAAGGAGCTGGTGGTGGATTTTAGGAGGCCCAGACCCCTCATAGACCCCGTGATCATCAGAGGAGACTGTGTGCAGAGGGTGCAGACCTATAAATATCTGGGAGTGCAGCTGGATGATAAATTAGACTGGACTGCCAATACTGATGCGCTGTGCAAGAAAGGACAAAGCCGGTTATACTTCCTTAGAAGGCTGGCTTCCTTCAACATCTGCAATAAGATGCTGCAGATGTTCTATCAAACAGTTGTGGCGAGCGCCCTCTTCTACGCAGTGGTGTGCTGGGGAGGCAGCATTAAGAGGAAAGACGCCTCACGCCTGGACAAACTGGTGAGGAAGGCAGGCTCTATTGTTGGCATGGAGCTGGACAGTTTAACATCTGTGGCAGAGCGAAGGGCGCTCAGCAGGCTCCTATCAATTATGGAGAATCCACTGCATCCATTAAATAATGTCATCTCCAGACAGAAGAGCAGCTTCAGCGACAGACTGCTGTCACTGTCCTGCTCCACAGACAGATTGAGGAGATCGTTCCTCCCCCAAACTATGCGACTCTTTAATTCCACCAGGGGGGGTAAACGTTAATATTTAACATTATACATAGTTATTGTCTGTTTTTTTCACCTGTATTATTATCATTCTTTAATTTAATATTATTTATTGTATCAGTATGCTGCTGCTGAAGAATGTGAATTTCCCATTGGGATTAATAAAGTATCTATCTATCTATCTATCTATCTAATGAAAAGAAAACCGTTTCAGAAGTTTAGTGTGACAGAATGAGAGCATTAACAAGCTGCTAAATTAAATAATGGGTATCATTAACAACAGAATTAACTTCTCATTAAGAAACTGGAGGGAGAATGATGCCCAACCCGAAACTATGCTGATAGACTCCAGAGCCAAGGAGTTAAAAGGCCATGACATATTTGAGGACTTCTCCAGCGATTTTCTACCCTAGCCTTCATTTACATAACTTTCCGAGTCAGTGGCATTTGTCAGCATGCTCCTATGAAGGCCAGTCATCTCATTTAACATACTACATGGAGTGAGTTGTTGAGTATGTGACTCTCCACAACAGGTCTGATGATTTTTTTTTTGGCCTTTAGTTGTAGGGGTAGGCTCTGTGTATTGAGAGTAAACGACCAATGAATGCTCATCTGGAAGTAATAATGCATATAATGCAGCAACAAGGAATAAGAAACACTGGTGTTTGAACTTCCAAACAGAAGAGAAGCTTGCCTATCACTTGTTTTATGTACCACAACAGAATAGAAAAAAAGGGGAGAGAATACAGCTTACTTCACTGTACCTGCTATAACCCTTCATATGACACCAGTTCCATTTAAAAAGCATAAAAAGGTGCAAGCATGATTGTTCCTGGTAAGTTGGCACACAATTGCATCATTTGTAACCCGTCATTTAAATTGACACGGTCCAGGTACAAGATCAGCAACTACAGTCAGCAAGTCTGAGCACTCTGACTTAAAAGTTGTGTAATGTAGTATTGGATTTAGCGATCTTCAATAATATTCAAGATTGGGAACTGTGAAGGAAGTTTCATATAATTAATCTATCATTCAACAGTGTACTTTGTGGTTGATTTTGAGGTATCCCTTTGCATGTTTGTCTCACTAAAAAAAATTCCCAAAGGACTGTGAAGCATTTGCTTCCGGAATTAATTGATACTTAGCTGGGCTGACTGTTCCCATATTTTTTGAAGCTGACTCTGGAGAGCTTAAATTTTGTTTCATTTGCCCAAAGCGTCTTGATTTATGTGATTTTTTTTTTTTTTTTTTTGTGTACGTTGCATGTTGTGATAATATGAAAGGTTTTCTTCTAACATCTCTTCCATTCAGATCATGTTTGAGGAAGCAGTATTGTAGTTTTTAGAAGTCTAGACCTTACATTTAGAATAACTTCAAAGGGTAATAGTGCTGTGTCTCATTTAATTTGTTAATTGCCCCTTTTTTGCCATTTCCACTGGAATTTACAATAATCTAGGATGTAGAGGGTGTTAGTAACACTATCTGTCTGTGTTAAAGCAGCGTTGGAACAAATGGTTTTAAAATAAACTGTTGAGACACCTGAGCAAATTGTTTGCTTCAACTTGCAAGGTGTAATTTACTTTATTTGCTGCAGAACATCTATAGGTTGTAACCGAATAGTTGTTCCCTGAAGAAAGCCCAATTGTAATATTTTGATATCCTTTTTTCAGTATTTGCTAACCTAAACTTTAAATTTAAATCTCTGGCAGTTTACTGCTTATATTTTCACAATTTTAGGTAATTTATTACATTTCAACTGATTACATTTGGGGGGGGGGGGCAAATCGAGGTGTTATAAAACATTTGACTGGTGGTTTATATTTGAAGAGATGGCTTAAAAATGTGACTTGATTTTTAGACTTTTGTGTGAAATTTGTTACAAGAGAGGTCAAATAAAATGTTGGTTGTGTTGTATGATGTGTAAGAAGCATTTTCACTTCTTACAACTTAGAACCAGGCATTTGCTTTACCTCTTTGCTCTGACCTGTCAGTTTTCAGATTTAGGGTAGATTTGTAAACCCATAAGTACATTTTTAGATTATACAAACAGTCTGGTTCCTGCATGAGAGTTGTGTTCGTGTTACTAATGTCTCTTTTGCCTTTGGTATCAATAGAACTGTCTGTCCGTCTGTCCGTTTACATGTAGGGGTTTTCTGCCTGCCTCCCTCCCTGTCTGTCTGGTACTGCAGACCTACCAGTCTTCTGACTGAGCAATATTTCAGTATTGTCTTTAGGGATGTTAAAGTCTGAAAATTTTTGTAAATGCTTTGTATAAAGAGTCTGCGTCATGCAAATGTTTACAATGAAATATAAACTTAGTGTTGAATGACAGAAACGCAAAATAGGCAGATTTAGTTATTTTCGCTGTATTCTGCGGAACACTGAAAGGTCAAATAACTCAATAATGACAACTGACATAACAAAGGCTCAGCAGTTTATTCATTTTTATGCTTATGTTGGTGGACAGAGTGAACTTTATTCGCCTTGATAAGACCGATGTATGTAGCACAGAGTATGTCAGTTAATAGTTAACCTGCATGTAAGTTCACTTCCCATACAGCAAATGACAAGAAGTAACTGACCCGCATAAGGAAAGGCTACATTTACAAATGATAATTCCTTTTTTAAGAAAACTTTATTAGCACATCCCTTCAGTTTTCAAAGCAATGTTTTAAAAACTAGCATTATTTTTTAAGAAAACTTAAATATTGAACAACATAACGGTCTGCATACCTGTAAGCAGAAACAGCAGACAAGCTACAGATAACACCATTAATACTTACTAGCCGACGCCCGCCGTACCATATGACGGTGTAAGAATAGGAATAGAAAACGGTGAGAAAGGAATTCAGAAATCAAGAAGAAATAAATACTTCTTGAAAGACGCAGTTGTGAATAGGTGTTTTGGTGGAGATGACAGATGAGTCGAAAGATGATGCTTGTGAAATTCGATTATGTAAATATAATCAATAACAACCCCAAAAAGTTGTTGTTGTAGAATGTCTCTTAAGTAATTCCTGCAGCTTAATCCAAAAGACTCTTACTACAATATCAAGTCTGTGCTCTGGTCTTTGGGTATCTGACAGTGCATGTAGAATTTCTTGCCAAGCAGGATTACATGTGAAAGTGATAAATAAATCGGGCTTTCTGAATTTACGTACTATGGCCATGGCATACTGATGGTTTTGTTGCATGTATCTTGGACTTCCTGGTCTTTGGGTATCTGACAGTGCATGTAGAATTTCCGGCCAAGCAGGATTACATGTGAAAGTGATAAATAAATCGGGCTTTCTGAATTTACATACTATGGCCATGGCATACTGATGGTTTTGTTGCATGTATCTTGGACTTCCTGGAAATGTGGACAGTAATATGTCAATTTGCCCACACGTACGTTGTTATTTTCAGCGTTTGCTTGCAGTGCATCCGATAGTCCTTTGTATTGTTCCATGCACAGACCTTGTTGATGTAACCTGAGATAGTTGAGACGCGCGCCCTCAGTTTTAACATGCGCATCTACGACGTACTATTGGAATAGTTTGCTGCTGGAGTGCAAAATACTAAATGTATTCCTCATTGCTAATCTGTACGCGTAAAATTGGCATTGAGTAAGCCTTATTCGCTTGGCGGTTCTTTTATCGGGAACATGTTGTAAAACTTTGTGCCAGCCAATGTCTCCGTAAGGGAATAAATTTGGGTAAACCATAGGATCGCAATTCATATTGAGCGTGAAAATCTGTTTACAGGAGTTGCCTATGGGATAGATGCAAATGTCCCTGTCGGTGGGTGGTTTGCCTTCTTCTCCGACGAAAATCGCTGCAACATCGGTGTGACATGTCGGGGCATTGTATTGTTGTAAATGCTGCTTAGGGTTTTCCTTGAAAACCATTCGTACAGATGCTGTTGGATTGGTCGGAGTGATTTCATGCATGTGTTTGTATGATTTAGCAAAGGGGTTGATGGTTCTGAGCATGGAATCTAGCTGGAGAAGTAAATTTTCACTGCATGCAGAGTTTGCTTTATTTTGTAAGCGTACTGCAGTAGCTTGCGCTGTGTCAAAAACATACAACTGTCCATATCCTGGAGAGGTAGAAGTGTTAGCATATAGTGGAGAGATTTGGTGATAAATTTACCTGTGTATTTTAAAACCATATGATCCGTGGCCAGGACGTTGAGTTACATGTGCACCCATGGAAGCAAACGCTAGAGAAGAGTTGTATTTTCGAATGTGTTCACAATAATTTTTAGCTTCTGATGTTTGCTGTGTAAGAAGCTGTTGTATAAACACAGGTGGTTCCCACAAAGGTGGTAAAGCTACTTTACCGTTATGGCAGCACCTCGAGTACTTGATGGATGTATTATGCAGGCAGCGTGGGGAATGGTTTGGAAGAGGACAAATAGGAATCGAGAAATGCTGTGTCGGCTGCATGTGGGCGGGACCGGTTTGGAAGTGAAAGCAGGACGAACCAGAAGAGAAATATATATATGAGATAACCACTAAAGCAGCAAGAACTCACTATAGTCGACATCTGTTCTGTATGATGATAAACACTGGTTATTGTACTCCCCATAATATGTTCCGAGTCTGAGAAAGATGACTTATCTTAAGCCTAGTTTCTGCTTGATGCATCCGCGCTGAGCGTGAGGGCCGGGCGGCAAAAATGACGTCGATTTGAAGACACGCTTGGTGTGCAGAAATTTTTCTATGTGTTGTGGCGGCTATCGGAAATGGTGAATTTCAAGGAGAGGATGCTTAGGTGGGTGCCAGAATGATGAACAAAGGGCCGAACATGAAGCAATATGTGGTGCATGCATAAATATCTATGGTGCATTGGCTCATCATGACAGGTAGCACTCGCCCGTTCTTCGCCGCTTCTGATCAACGTGTCTGACACTCTTTTTCTCATTTCCTTCCTCTTAACGTAAATAATGTTTGCCACAACATTTCTTCCTTCATCAACCTGTCCTCTTTGGCTGTGATATTATGAGCTATGCGACGCTGACCCAAACACTGTCACTCACTGAGTTGAAGAATATCAACGCGCCTATCGAACAGGACTCAACAAGTAGAAATGTGTTTTGGTTGTTCACTGTGCGTGCGCTTTGTGATGCTGTCTACACGCCAGCTTCACGCGGTGACTATAAACAGGACTTTCACGTGCGCATTCTACACACTCCTCTTTCTCAGTATCACTAAAGTATGCATTCTCTGTGCTTGCTTGTTTTGCTCACTGCTTCACTATAGCCTCACTGTTGCTTTCATGCCTGCATTACAAAAGTTACATTTGCCAGCATTAGGTCATTAAAGTGCTCAAAATGAGAAGGACAGATAAGAAAGGGTTTCCAAAATCATTTTACCAGAGATGGTTAGTGGTTGCTTATTTATAACACTTATAGAATTGACCTGCATTTTGTCAAAGAGGCTACAGTGAAATCTTTCTTTAATTGGGTAAGGTCTGGTGGGGACAGGGCTTAGGTGCAGATACTCGTTGACAATATATCTGGAAAGTTGCAAACTCTTGCTTTGATTTACAGTTTCTTGTTAGACACATACGGGACAGTAATGTTGGCAGTTACTAAGCCATTTATGTTCTCAGTTTGAAATGTTTCATATATACTGTAACTCCAATGGTGATAGGATTGACATGTATAACGGAGGACCTTGTACATCACAGGGTGCAGTGGCCATTGGAGCAAAAAAGCAACCATTTTCATTGGTGCAACAATAGATCTGATTAATTTGAAAATATACTGCCATTCGCTAACATTTTATTTTCTCAGATCTACTTAATCTAATTCAAGGCCAAAGATGGAGCCTGTTTTGACAGCATCACACACAAAGTAGCAAGCATTCTTGGACAAGGTTGCAGTCCATTACAGGACCCACACATATTGGGGCAATTTAGAATTGCCAGTTAACTTAAATATTTATTATCAGGCCATGGGAAGAAAACCCATGTAGTGTCAAAGCGAACATGCAAATTGCTGCGAATATACAATATGATCATATTACAGTTTTATAGTTAGCCATTTGTTGTTTTTATATATTGGTCATAACATTTAAATTTAACTAAATTAACATTTCAAAAAGTTATTATGTAGCATGCTTTTATATAAGTGCTTCACTAGAAGTCAAAGAAAAATTCCAATTACAAGGATAAAAAAAAAAATACAAAAAAAAATTTGACTTTAACCATTTTTTTTTAATTTACAATGATGCCAGTTAGTGTTTTAGATGTTACCAGAGGATTTAATCCTCATCGTCATCATCATTATCAAAGTTTTTTCCCTGTGTGTAAATGCAGCTAGCTGTACATCCATGCCGTCTTCCTGCCCGTAATCTTCACTCTTGAACCAGATTGTTTTAACTGATTTTTACAGGACAGCCAAACAGAACAAAAATATGTCAGACAGAAAGAGGGGAAAATTGATTGCTTGCTGCCTTCATAGCAGTGATGAAATATATTTGGAAACAATAAAGTAAGCTTAAACACTGCATACTGGAACAAAATCCAGATACAAACAATAACAGAAATTACAGCAAGATGAAGAAGACTGAAGCTTGATTTAATGGCATAGTGTTTGTGAAAGGTAGAAAGAAAAGACTGTATATGGGTAGTGGTACATGGAATTAGAAAATGTAACACACTAGGTCTCAAGTTTATCGTGCTGTTTGACAGTATCACTCTGTTTTATTAAATGCCTGCATTTAAAGTATTTATTTTAATAATGTTTGGGGCTCAGATTAATTGAAAATATGAAATATTTGACACTTGGTCAGCTGGCAAGCTCTTTTAATAACCGTTTTCAAAACGTCTCATTGGCACAGTTTTGCAAATGCCTTGTTGGTTTACGATATTGGCTTTCAAGGAATTGTAAAATATGGGGGTTTGATCTTTTACATAAGTGATATGGGTTCTTCAAGAAGGTGTATTCAGTTGCTGAATTTCTGGTCACTGTTTCAAGAAGTTGAGCGTATCTTGGAGTAATGTATTTCACTTTGTGTAGGCGATTTCAATCACATCCATGAAACAGTTTGACTATATTCTATTGTCATATTTGCAACTCTTTTGATTTGTGATGTTGTCAGAGCCCTAAAGAAACTTGTACTGTATATGTTTGGGGAACCTTGTCTCGGGGGCATAGATATTGTATATTGTGGAGTGGAGAATGGGGAACATAGCCAGAAAAGAGCCAAAGATGAAGGGATTGCATGTGGCAGCTAGAGTTAACATAGTAGGTGTAACTGACGGAAAGAATAAAAATTAAGTATCTGTAGTTTAGGAAGGCAGATAGTTGGAGGAATTGTAAGAGTTTTATTTTTTTTCTAACCTTTCAATGAATTATTACAACTGTCTTCAATTTTAATGTGCTTTTTTTTTCCCCCTCTATATTCTTGCCAGAGATTACGCATTTTTATCACAGTTATCTGACTTTTTTTAAAAAAATGTGACCAGCAAAAAAAGTATATGGAATCATAACTATTTTTTATGTAGTACTTAATCTAATATAGGCATTTGAGACTTGAATGTGACCTTGCTTTGAAATCTTCAGGATGGATATCTGTGACGGCACAGTGGCGCAGTGGGTAGCGCTGCTGCCTCGCAGTTGGGTGACCTGGGGACCCGGGTTCGCTTCCCGGGTCCTCCCTGCGTGGAGTTTGCATGTTCTCCCCGTGTCTGCGTGGGTTTCCTCCGGGCGCTCCGGTTTCCTCCCACAGTCCAAAGACATGCAGGTTAGGTGGATTGGCGATTCTAAATTGGCCCTAGTGTGTGCTTGGTGTGTGGGTGTGTTTGTGTGTGTCCTGCGGTGGGTTGGCACCCTGCCCGGGATTGGTTCCTGCCTTGTGCCCTGTGTTGGCTGGGATTGGCTCCAGCAGACCCCCGTGACCCTGTGTTCGGATTCAGCGGGTTGGAAAATGGATGGATGGATATCTGTTTGTACTTGTATCATTTTTGGATCACTATTAAAAAAATAAATAAATAAATAAAAAAAAAAAAACACAGATGAGTTTGAAATTGAAATCAAGTCACTGTTAGCTACGGTGTGAATTCAGCCTATTATTATTAATGCTATTATTGCAAATTTTTTGTTTTAATGGATATGTTAGTCATAATTTTACTTTGAAAACTAAAGTCTTTGACAGGTGTAATATATTTGGAGTTTTTTAATATTTATAACCTGCCCAATCTCTAATCTTTATAGAAAGAATGAATCTATTTTCATACAGATACTGTGTACCCAGGTTATTTAGTACTCTTGCCATGTATGGTTTTAGCCATGTGTTTTCAGAATGAACAAAGTTAATGTCTCGTAAATGAGTGTGAAAAGTTGTCTGTGGCATCTTTCTCCACTACAATGCATTCTACCCCTAACATTTAAACAGAAACTAGTGCCCATATTTATCAGGTGTCTCAGAATTACTCCTAGGAATTGCATATACCTGACAGAAATTTAATATGAACTTGATAATTGTATGACGTGTGTGTGTGTGTGTGTGTGTGTGTTGGAAGATAACTTCACTATTTTCTTGGTGTACCTTTTAATCTTGTATTGAACACTTATTTTTACAGAAAAGATAAATCGTATATCTTTTCAAATTTAGTATAGCATTACTGACACACACCTCAGTTTGCATCCTGTTCCAATCACAGAATGTGCACAATAAAAACATGTCTGGAAAGTTTTGTGTGTTTTAAAGAATTGCCTTTTCCTTGTTAAGGCCTAAGAGGATTTGAAGCTTGTTCTAGCAGTCCCAGGTGCTTGGCAGGATGCTCTGGCCAGCATGCTTCACACATTTATTTGAAGTATTATCTACCTTGTTCTTTTTATGTTTTCATTTTCTTAATACATGTTTCCTCCCACAGTGTTAAGTCTAATGATATAGGCATGCAGGTACATTCAAAAGTGTGTGTATACAATTTTTTAAGGTTGATTTTTTTTTTTTTTATTATTTTGTTCATTTTGTCATTTTATGTATTGCTTGTGATTATTAGTGTGGATGGATTGTTATATTATTCCTTGTGAAATTAATTTCTGTAAAAAAAAAAAAAAAAAAAAAAATGCTTGAGTACAGTGCCCTCCATAATGTTTGGGACAAAGACACTCTTTGTTTTCTTGATTTTTACTCCTCTGCTCCACAGATTAATCATGTCTGAAATGTTTGATTTATAATGTTAAAGTGCACATTGCAGAATTTCATTTAAGGGTATTTGCATACATTTTGGTAACACCATGTAGGAATTCCAAAACTTTTTCTACATGGTTGCCCCAATTCAGGGTGCCATAATGATAGATAAATTATTTGACCCAAGGGGAAATTCAAATTTTATAGAAGCTCAAAAAAAAAAAATTATAATAACAAACAACAACCCCCCCAAACACACAGACCTCTGGATTGGATAACAAAGAGCTGCTGGTGTCAGTACAGGCTTGTACGTGGTGGTAAGATGAGGTCAGACCTGCTTGGATGTGCCACTGGTTTTTATTTAAAGGCATTAGTATTTGGATAGCAGTGTCCATGAAAAGACCCGGCCTAATAGGCCTTGATTCCTTCTTTGAAGTTACCAGCATTAAGAATGATTAATCAAAAAGACATTGGTACAGATGATTCATTTCTGTTACTGAGTCAGGCAGGATGATGCAACTTATTTTCCTGGCAGTGACATGGATGAATTCAGTCAGCAACTCAATGCCTGGATCATACATTTAATTTTAATTATAGTGTGGTCCATTTTTCATCACTGCTCATTCACAAAAATCTCCACTTCTCCTCCTCCTCCTCCATTCAGCCTGCTGAAATTCATCCAGTATTAACACTAGAATTACCAGAGCCTACGAAAAAACACGTAAATCCGTCCCACCTTAAATCGCGTCTTAAATCCGTTTACACCTCTCCACTAGAGTCCTTTGTCATCTAAATGTGCTGATAAACAAAAACTACTAGCAGCCAGCTATTCCATCCCCCCACCGACTTAGAACGAATTTCTCCTAGCTCATGCCTTGCCTTGATTTGATTACAGTATCTGGGATTGAAGTGGAGTTTTAGAGTGGAAATAATATAGTGTTATTTGGAATACACGCATTTCATGTGTGTTCCGTTCCGTTCAGTAGTCTGTGCAAACACATTTTTAAAACAGAAACGTTTTTCATATTCTAATAGTAAATGACAAAATGTAGGCATAAACTATATAACGTATGAAGCCTGAAGTCCATATATCAAAGAAACACTTTCACAAAAGGTACAAAGAAGAGAACACGTGCGCTGTTATTCAAAAATATAACTGCACAAAAAAAAAGCTGTGTTAGATAGATAGATAGATAGATAGATACTTTATTAATCCCGATGGGAAATTCACATTCTTCAGCAGCAGCATACTGATACAATAAATAATATTAAATTAAAGAATGATAATAATACAGGTAAAAAAAAAAAAACAGACAATAACTATGTATAATGTTAAATATTAACGTTTACCCCCCCCTGGTGGAATTAAAGAGTCGCATAGTTTGGGGGAGGAACGATCTCCTCAATCTGTCTGTGGAGCAGGACAGTGACAGCAGTCTGTCGCTGAAGCTGCTCTTCTGTCTGGAGATGACATTATTTAGTGGATGCAGTGGATTCTCCATAATTGATAGGAGCCTGCTGAGCGCCCTTCGCTCTGCCACAGATGTTACACTGTCCAGCTCCATGCCAACAATAGAGCCTGCCTTCCTCACCAGTTTGTCCAGGCGTGAGGCGTCTTTCCTCTTAATGCTGCCTCCCCAGCACACCACTGCGTAGAAGAGGGCGCTCGCCACAACTGTTTGATAGAACATCTGCAGCATCTTATTGCAGATGTTGAAGGAAGCCAGCCTTCTAAGGAAGTATAACCGGCTTTGTCCTTTCTTGCACAGCGCATCAGTATTGGCAGTCCAGTCTAATTTATCATCCAGCTGCGCACCCAGATATTTATAGGTCTGCACCATCTGCACACAGTCACCTTTGATGATCACTGGGTCTATGAGGGGTCTGGGCCTCCTAAAATCCACCACCAGCTCCTTGGTTTTGCTGGTGTTCAGGTGTAGGTGGTTTGAGTCGGACCATTTAACAAAGTCATTGATTAGGTCCCTATACTCCTCCTCCAGCCCATTCCTGATACAGCCCACGATAGCAGTGTCATCAGCGAACTTTTGCACATGGCAGGACTCCGAGTTGTATTGGAAGTCCGATGTATATAGGCTGAACAGGACCGGAGAAAGTACAGTCCCTTGTGGCGCTCCTGTGTTGCTGACCACAATGTCAGACGTGCAGTTCCCAAGACGCACATACTGAGGTCTGTCTTTAAGATAGTCCACGATCCATGCCACTAGGTATGAATCTAATCCCATCTCTGTCAGCTTGTCCCTAAGGAGCAGAGGTTGGATTGTGTTGAAGGCGCTAGAGAAGTCTAGAAACATAATTCTTACAGCACCACTGCCTCTGTCCAAGTGAGAAAGGGATCGGTGTAGCATATAGATGATGGCATCTTCCGCTCCCACCTTCTCCTGATATGCAAACTGCAGAGGGTCAAGGGCGTGTTGAACCTGTGGCCTAAGGTGGTGAAGCAGCAGCCTCTCCATGGTCTTCATCACATGTGATGTCAGAGCAACAGGCCGAAAGTCATTCAGCTCACTAGGACGTGATACCTTTGGGACTGGGGTGATACAAGATGTTTTCCAAAGCCTCGGGACTCTCCCCTGTTCCAGGCTCAGGTTGAAGATGCGCTGTAGAGGACAGCGCCGATGCACAGACCTTCAGCAGTCGTGGCGATACTCCATCTGGACCCGCTGCTTTGCTGGCACGAAGTCTCCTCAGCTCTCTGCTCACTTGCGCTGTTGTTATTATGGGTGGGGATGTTTTTCCTATGCTGGTATCAGCAGAAGGATGTGTGGAGGGTGCAGTACTCCGAGGTGAGAGTGAGAGTGGGTTAGGGTGGTCAAACCTGTTAAAAAAGTTGTTCATTTGGTTTGCTCTCTTCACGTCTCTCTCAGTGGTGGTACCCCGCTTCGAGCTGCAGCCAGTGATGATCTTCATCCCATCCCACACTTCCTTCATGCTGTTATTCTGCAACTTCTGCTCCAGCTTTCTCCTGTACTGCTCCTTCGCCGCCCGAGTTGGACTCGGAGTTCCTTCTGCACGCGCTTGAGCTCATGCTGATCACCGTCTTTAAAAGCCCTTTTCTTCTGATTCAAAAGGCCCTTGATGTCACTTGTAATCCATGGCTTGTTGTTAGCATAGCAGCGTACTGTTCTTACTGGAACTACAATGTCCATACAGAAGTTGATGTAGTCAGTAGTGCAGTCAACAACTTCCTCAATGTTCTCATTATGAGATCCATGCAGGATATCCCAGTCTGTAGTTCCAAAAAGTTCTCTCAGAGTATTCTCAGCCTCCAGGGTCCACTTCCTGAATGATCGTGTGGTTGTAGGTAGGACTCTAACTTTTGGTTTATAGTGAGGCTGAAGCTGAACCAGGTTTTGATCTCCTTTCCCCAAGCGCAGGCAGCGGGGTGGCGCTGTATGCGTCTTTAACGTTTGCATACAGTAAATCAATAGTCTTATTTCCCCGGGTGTTACAGTCCACATACTGGGAGAATGCAGGCAATGTTTTGTCCAGCGTCACATGGTTAAAGTCTCCAGCGATTAGCACAAGCGCCTCAGGGTGCTGCGTTTGTAACTTAGCAACAGCAGAATGGATGATGTCACTCGCTGACTCCACGTCTGCCCGAGGAGGAATGTATACAATAACAACAATGACATGTCCAAACTCTCTGGGCAAATAGTAGGGACGTAAACTTACGGCCAACAGTTCGATATCCCTGCAGCAAGTGGAGATTTTGACGTTAACATGTCCAGAGTGACACCACCGTGTATTAACATAGAGAGCGAGTCCTCCTCCTTTGTGCTTACCACAGGTACTTGCATCTCTGTCCGCTCTAACTGTGCTAAACCCGGATAGCTCCACGTTGGCATCTGGGATGGTGTTATTTAGCCACGTTTCGCAGAAACACAACAAACTGCATTCTCTGTAGGTCCTTACATTTTTCACCAGCGCAGCCAGTTCGTCGATCTTATTTGAGATTGAGTTTACATTCCCCAGAATCACAGAAGGCACCGAAGGCTTGAAACGCCACTTTCTCGCAAGCCGCTTCTTTTTTAGCTTAGTGCCGGCTCTGCTGCCACGATACCGCCTTCTTACCTCGTCGGGTAAATATGGAACCACACCGGCACTGGCATTTGGGGGGGGGGCGGTAGTATGCATCGTGGTACACTGCAGACCTATAGCGCGTCTTTATGTCAGATGGGGTTGTATGGATTGATTCTGAATGCGACTGCGAGAATGAAAAGTGAATTAAAAAAAAAAAAAAAAAGCTAGCCTTTACCAGTATCATAAGTTACACTGCGGCGGTTGTAGTAAGAGTGTCAATGTGGAATGCTAACGTGGCTTTTTTTTGTGCAGTTATATTTTTGAATAACAGCGCACGTGTTCTCTTCTTTGTACCTTTTGTGAAAGTGTTTCTTTGATATATGGACTTCAGGCTTCATACGTTATATAGTTTATGCCTACATTTTGTCATTTACTATTAGAATATGAAAAACGTTTCTGTTTTAAAAATGTGTTTGCACAGACTACTGAACGGAACGGAACACACATGAAATGCGTGTATTCCAAATAACACTATATTATTTCCACTCTAAAACTCCACTTCAATCCCAGATAGTGTAATCAAATCAAGGCAAGGCATGAGCTAGGAGAAATTCGTTCTAAGTCGGTGGGGGGATGGAATAGCTGGCTGCTAGTAGCTTTTGTTTATCAGCACATTTAGATGACAAAGGACTCTAGCGGAGAGGTGCAAACGGATTTAAGACGCGATTTAAGGTGGGACGGATTTACGAGTTTTTTCGTAGGCTCTGGTAATTCTAGTGTTAAAATAGTGTCTAAAAAGATGTGTAAGCCAATTCTCTGCAGGACCCAAGTATCACAGTACCTCAGCTCACCATAACTCTATATATAGTCCGCCCAGGTCTGACTCTTTTCCACCTTACTTTAGTCCTCGTACGGGATCTTCACCTTTTTCATCTCCATATGAGTTTTTAACCTTACTCCTTGCTCCAGATATTCACCCTTTCACCAAATTTCATTTACAGTGAAGCAGCTCCTCTGACCAAGCCAAAA